>NW_023605305.1:55464879-55480367 GCF_014898055.3 Talpa occidentalis
CATCTGACATAGTTGCATTCCAACAACATTGACATTTTAAAACACTACTTTCCCATTTTAGCTTTCATTACCTACTTACAGTGTAGTACAGTATAGTCCTTTTCATAGTATTTCCATCAATCTTTAACCTGTTTTGAGAATGGGAGGACATAAAAGTCATTGACATAACAGATCTCTAAGCCACCAGTACAAGTGATTCTCAGTGGCTTTTAACAGTTTCAAATTTGAGAGCCCAGGGGAATGGAACTACCCTAAAATATTTTTGAGATAGATTCCTCCTGAGATCTGCTTTTTTTCCCACAGCTGCATTTTCCACCCATTCCTCCAGAGGGCCCCAGAGTTCAGAACAGTTGGGGAGCTGAGCCCACTGGCTTGTACTCTCATAGTACAAGTTCCTCCATAGATAAGGAAAGTTTGCCTAACAAGATTTAATTTTTATTTGTTGAAGGTACTGTCATTCTCTTTTAGAGCTCTCTACTCTTTCCTAGTGCTTTTCTCAGCCCTCAACTTCTATCCAAAGTATAAATGACAATGCTTCTCGGCAGTGGATGGTGATATAAGATACAAGGCTTTCTTTAGTGGGGCCATCTCTAAAATTCTCTGTGCATGTTTATCAGTAAAAACTTTGAGTTTACATTTTCAATAGATAGCTATCCATCTTTGTATAAATTATGTACACATAATTTATATAATATATATACCTTATAAAATGTACCCTCCAAACTGAATCTTAAAGAATGAGCAAAAAAGTTACAAACAGCATTTCTATTTTCTCTCTGTAGTCCAAGAAAGGGCACTTTGGAAGCTACTGCTTTAGAAAATAGCTTTTCCTTGGAAAGAGATTTGGGGGAAAGAGCATAGATATTGATCTTGGTTGTTTTGGCTGCAGCATCTCACTAACACCAATTGTCATCTTGAAGCTTTAGGGAGAGGGGGTTATTCAAGGACAGCAGGACCTGGCAGTTAGTGTGAGAGTGCCTTTATGTGGATGGCTCATTGCCCTGACTGCTGGCATTTTAGTGCGGAATGTACCAGACCTCGTACCAGAGGCAACACCTTAAATCCCCATCTCATGAAGCTAAAATTTTAGGTTTGACTCTGCTGCACAGTGTAGGGGGAAGCTAGGCTGAAGCTGACCAATAGAATTAGCATTGCTCCTGGGCCTGCTACCCAGTTCTCTATCTAACACCCCCAGTCTTATCTATAGTGAGCCATTGTGAGCAAGGAGTTGGAGGAAAAGACCTGGTTGTGAGCATGCATAGTATCAAAAGGGAATTTTTTGGGACAGGTGAAAGTCCTTGTAGTTTTATTGGACTCTACTGAAGATCCTTTCTCTACTCTCTCCCCTCCCCCCAATCCATGCGGCCATAGATTGAATTGAATCCCAATAGCCCAAAATGGGTCCAAATTCTTGCTCCATGGTGACCCAGATAGCATCACAGTGTTATCTACCTGGTAGCTGTCACAAACTTGAGGTGCAAGGGTAATTTTCCGTTTTGGAGAAATTAGAAAATAAACTCCATAACAGGGCTCTCAAACTGTATATAGTGAAAGTTCAGTTTTGTGGTTTTTTTCCAGCCCTTTGCATAGTATGCCTTTTGTCACTCACAACAAAAACGAACTACTGGAAAAATTAATGGAAAGAAAAACAGTTAGACTTTAATTTAGATTTGACAGCTTTTAAAATTTGCTTCGTGAAATCGCTGTAACACTCCTAAATGCTCTCATTTCTGTACTTACTGTGATCCACACTGGCACCGGACCACAGACTATATATTGAGTTTTGATTAAAGTTCCTTTCTGAGTAGTATATGTGCAGATTTGATTTTTTCTGTCACTGAAAATATTTCATTGACTAATTATAATTGAGAACTGTTTTGCACTTGATATGTGTGTATAAATGTGTGTGTGTGTGTATATATATATAATATATATTTTTTTTTTTTTTTTTTGCATATAGGTTTTCCTAGGACTTTAGTTCAGGCTGAAACCCTGGACAAAATCTGTGACCTGGATCTAGTGATCACTTTGAACATTCCATTTGAAACACTTAAAGATCGTCTCAGCCGGCGCTGGATTCATCCTCCCAGTGGAAGAGTATATAACCTGGACTTCAACCCACCTCATGTGCATGTAAGAATATACAAAGTGCTTTAACAAATTGACAGGAGAGGCAAAACATTTCCATTGGAAAGTGAGTGAAGGATATCAAGAGACTATTAAAAAGAGCAAATCTCCAAGGTCAACAAATACTTAAAAAAATTTCTCATTCACTAGGGGTCAAGGAATGCAAATTAAAGTTATTGTTAGTGAGGGATCTTGACTTTAGACATATACAAAGTATTAAGAGTTTGTAAATAACAATATACATTGAATCTTTAAAACTTCATTGAATTCACTTGGGAATATGTGCTATGGAAATGAAAGCCTTAACAACCAGAAAGGAACTAAACCAAATTCTGAAAACAAAATGAGTGTTCACATAGAGGGGTTAATTAAATAAATTTAGAGAACAGCCACATTTGGAATATTATATAGCTGGTAAAATTAGTGGCTTAAGTGGTATACTCTCATGGAGAGGAGTCTAGGTGTTGCTGAATGAGATAAGCAAATGGCAGAATGTCCCATTTCTGTGAAACAGTGACGATTCTTCTTTATATGTATATTTAAATGCGCCCTCTAGCATGTAAGAGCAAGAATAAAGATAGGAAGGCTATATCCCAGGATGGCAAGGTGATTGGGACTGAGAATGACTAAGGAAGTGTGGTCAGATTGGGGTCATGTGAGTGGAGGGAGTCAGGAGGTATAAGGACTAGGGACAGAATAAAAAGGTTGCCCTTAGTAGTTCAAAACAATTTATTTTAAAAGCATTATTCTTTCTGGTAAAGACATGAGTTGGTTCAAACTGGTCAATCTTAACTCCGGTTGTTAGGTAGTAGTTATATACTTGTGTCCTATTGGGTTGATGTTTCTAAAATAGATTAAACTTGAATATACAGTCAGTATTTACTACAGAAAATTACTTCAAGGAGGTAAAGATGACTTCCCAGCTTCTGGGTACCTATAGAGTCTGTCAAATTCCACCAAATTTTTTTCATTTGGTCTAAGTATTAGTCTCCTTATTGAAATATTTTTATAAATGTAAGTTGTTCAAGAATGCCTTCTTAGTGCAAGGGGTTGTGTGAGCACTATGAAGCTATCCGCAGCCACCACAGCATGAGTTCACTCCCCGGCCAGCGAGCTAACCCACATGGCACAGCAGACCTCTCCTGTCTCACCCGCTACTCCCCTCCACAATGTATTTCAGTAGATCTGCCTGTTCTGCTCCCCAGTTTGTCTGTGGTGAATCATCTCACCACCCCCTCACACCTCTTACCTGTACTCCAGCTCTTGTATGCATAAATAAATAAAATAAATCTTATAAGCTGGAGCACAGGCCAGAGATGCAGGGGTTGAGAGGATTCACCAGAGACAGTGGGAAACAGAACAGGCGGACTGACTGAAATACACTGCCGAGAGGAGCAGTGGGTGAGACAGGAGTGGTCTGCCTTGCCATGTTGGTTGCTTCCTGGACAGCCAGGGATTGAACTCATGCTGCAGAGGCCGCAAATTGCTTTATAGTGAGGTGCTTAACCCCCTGCGCCACCAGGAAGGCCCCCTAAAATAAATCTTTAAAAAATTTTTTTTGAGAAGCTTTAATACTGAATACTTTCCAAAGACTTGGTATCTCTAAAAGAACACCTGCAATTACAGAGCTACTTCAAAGACAGCTCAAAGTCTGGGCCAGCTCTTACAGTCTCTGGGGTCCAGCCCCAGGACACAGTTGTTACATTTGTTGGTGCTCTGTTCTGTAAACCACCTCTGAGTTTTGCAGCTATGAGTAAAACAAAGGAGATACCTTCTCCCATCTCCTTCTCTTGTTGTGTCAGGTTGATAGCTGTAATACGTGTGTGACAGCTCAGTGGCTAACCAGTAAATCGTATGTGTAAATTATGTGTCCAAGGTCCTGAGTTGTAATGAATTTTAGTGCATTTCAAGTTTATAGTCAGTTTCTGATTATCCAGTTGAGTTGCCTGACTTTTGACAGGTTTTTTCTTGTGACTACCTCTGGTGGGTAATAGCCATGGCATGGGAGACAAAATTCTTTTTGTGTCCATTTTGCTATTTTCAAACAGGTATGACTCCGAGGAAGTTAAACCATATCGAAAATCAGGTTTTTGTTTTTTTTTTTTTAAACTTTAATTTAAAAATATTCAGATCTCAGAATATTTGATTCTGTGTCATGGATTTATGCCTCTTCTAATTCACCTTTAGAGAAGTCATTATTTGACTTAGTAAAATAACCAAAGGTTAATCTCTGAAATGCTACATGATAGAATTTGAAAACTGACAGAACTAAGACTGAAATTCTCTCAGATTTGTGTTTTGTCCTAAATATCAGTTATTTCTTTCACATATTTTGTTATTTTCCATATTAAGAACTCAGGCCTTAGAAAATGAAGCTGTTTTCAAAAGAGACAATAACAAAAACAAAGAGAAACCCCACCAACTGGGAGAACATTTTTGCACCCAACACTAATGATAAAGGACTGATCACAAAAATCTGCAAAGAGCTGATGAGACTCAGCAACAACAAAGAAAATAATCCAGTCAAAAAATGGGCAGAAGAGCTAAAAAGAAACTTCTCTGAAGAGGAAATGCAAATGGCCAACAGGCATGAAAAAATGTTCAACATCACTTGCCATCAGGGAAATGCAAATCAAAACTACCATGAGATACCATCTTACACCAGTGAGAATGGCACATATTAAAAAAAACTAGCAACAACAAATGCTGGCGAGGGTATGGAGAAAAAGGAACTCTTCTGCACTGTTGGTGGGAGTGCAAACTGGTCCAACCACTGTGGAGAGCTGTGTGGAGATTTCTGGACCTACTAAACATAGAGCTTCCATATGATCCAGCAATTCCACTCCTAGGTATTTACCCAAAGGACACAGAAACATCAATTCCAAAGAACACCTGCACCCCTATGTTTATAGCAGCACTGTTTACAATAGCTAAGCTTTGGAAACAACCCAAATGCCCAAAAATAGATGACTGGATCAAGAAGATGTGGTACATATATACCATGGAATATTACTCAGCATTCAAAAAGATAAACACATGCAATTTGCAGCAACATGGATGGCGCTGGAAGGATCATGCTCAGCGAAATAAGCCAAAAAGAAAAAGAAAAATACCGGATGGTCTCACTCATAGCAGGAATCTAGAAAACTTAAATAAGGGACCAGGAAAATGAATAACTATAAGAAAGTGAAAATCAAAATCAACAAAAACTATGAACCAGAGACACTTTAGGGGGCGGGGGGCGGGAGGGGAGGGATTGGGGTCAGAATGGGGGGGCTGCAATTGTATGGGGAATATAACAATAAAATTTATAAAAAAAATATATATAAATAAAAAAAAAAAAAAAGAAAATGAAGCTGTTTTAAGAGTATCTTGAAGGACCAGAGTGACCTTGTTTCAAGGTTGTTTCTTGTTGGGTGATATTGAATAACATTTAATTTATTTATTTTTAACCTTAAAAGAGACAATTTGTGGAAGTAATCTTTTTAATTCAAATCTAATTAAATTGTGTTTTTACCACTTTTTAAAAAAGAATTATTTATTTGTACAAGAACTGGGGTACAGGCCAGAGGCACGAGAGGGTGACAGAATTCACCAGAGACAGAGTGGGGAGCAGAACAGGCATATATATTAAAATACACTGCTGAGGGGAGCAGCGGGCAGGAGAGGTCTGATGTGCCATGTGGGTATCTCCTTGGCCGGTGGGGAATCAAACCTGTGCTGCAGAGGCTGCTGACAGCTTCACAGCTCTGAACTCAACCCATTGTGCCACCGGGGAGGCCCGTTTTTACCACTTTAAAAAAAGAATAAATTTATATAATTTTTAAAAATTCAGTCTAAAGATTGTGAATTGCAGTTACCATTTATCAACAGGATATGTTTAGGAAGATTTGAGAAGTTCATAAAATATAATGTGAGCTCTCATGAAATAAGGTTGACATGCAGTTAAATAGTGTTCTTTCTTTTTCAATGACCTGACCATTACCATTGTCACCCAGGCTTAATTGATCACATGGTAGGAATCAAAGGTGAATCCAGGACAGTTTTAACCTTTGGATGCCCCAACTGTTGACCCTATTAACAGATTTCTCTGGTATTTCTAGGGGATTGATGACATCACCGGTGAACCATTAATTCAGCAGGAGGATGATAAACCTGAAGCAGTTGCTGCCAGATTAAGACAGTACAAGGATGTGGCAAAGCCAGTCATTGAATTATACAAGTGAGTGTGCTTCAATATCTTCACAGCAGATGGCCAGCTAGAATGGAATGGCACTTTGTGGGAAATTAAGTAAGATAAACCCTAGAAGTCTAGTATACCTCTCCAGAAATCAGATTAAATGTCAGAGTTGTTTGTATGTGGGAGACAAAGTCCAGTATTTTAATGCTGAAACTCTTACAGCATAAGGGATAAAACCAGGGCATCTAAGCTTGGTTGTAAAAGCGAATCTTGACTTTTTCAAAATTTTTCTTGTAAAGTGGCTGAAGTAATGGTTTACGTAATTGCAGATGTAAATGTATCTGTATCTGATTTAGATAAAAAACTAAAGGGACTTTTTTGGCTTTTTTGGCCTCACTCTGGAGGGAGTTTAACAAAGAAAAACTAAAAGTATAAACTACAGATTGCAAACTCCGATGTCTGCAAGGGCTAAACAGGTATCCGGAATGAGTGTCAAACCTGGCAGGGAATGTCACAAGCTGGACAGTTGAGTGAAAGTTGGTCTAGACAGTTCCTGTGCTGCTCCAGGCAATTATCACCACAGGACCACTCAGGCCTGGTATGGCCAGTGACCCCTATTATTAAAGAGAAGTAGAAATCTGACTCTTCATGTGTGAAAAAAAAATGCAATTTTTATATTGGCAACAAATTAAAAAATGTTGTCAGCATGCAAGCTAAGCAAAGCCTGTTTGTGACTACATGCAGGGCAACAGTTCACAATCTCCATCCACTGTGATCTCATGCTGTAGTCCCTAAATAATCTAGTAACCCAGATGTTCCCCATCATATTTATGATATAGTGCAGTGTTCCATGACCTATTGTTGGAAGTAATAGGGTTTTAGAGTATCAAGATTTGTTAGTGATTGGCCTATCATAAATTTATGAGGCTGATTTGTAATTGTTCGTCTAATGTTACTATTTCTTTTAAAGGAGAGAAGGAAAAGTGCCTTCATGGCAAGCTTGCCAGAATTGCAAAAAGCTACAGCTTTATTTAGACATAGCTGGTAGGGGTGTTGACACCATTTGAAGGGGCTGTCTTGGCCCTTAGCATTGTGTGATACAGATCACAACACCATGTTGTATCACACCCAGGATCTTCATGTGCCCTAGTACCATGTTAAAAGGAAAGCTAAAATGCTCTTGTTTACTGGACTTTGTTTTTCAGGAGCCGAGGAGTGCTCCACCAGTTTTCTGGTACGGAGACCAACAAAATCTGGCCGTATGTTTACACGCTTTTCTCAAACAAGATCACGCCTATTCAGTCCAAAGAAGCATACTGAGCCGGCCCAGCAGAAGAACCAGGAAGATGCCATTCACTCAATTGTACGTGTAGTATCGGTGCCATGTCCCAATTAGAAGCTCTCACTAGCTGCAGTAGCGTGAAGTGGTCTTTTCTAGTTTAAATGATGAACTGATATGAAAACTAATGAGTAGAAAGAGTTGATGAAGAGACTCTTCTGTCTTTCAAAAGAAGGACCACCTACACATGTTTAAGATTTCTCTGCACGTGTGTGAAGCCCTTCTCAGGAAAGCGACACCTGGCTGGATTTCAGACAACATATAACCCAAGCTCTAGCTGAGTTTTGACTTCCAGGGCATGCTTTTTATGCATGATGGTGGTGGTACCTGATTCCCCCCATCTCCCAAAGGCTGTTGAACCTCAGCACCAGAAAGCTGAGAGTCCCAAGGCTGTTGCTTGGGCCTGTCCCAGTTTCTCCAGTATGTGTCCCCTTGGTGACCATGAGATTGAAGCCAGTTGCTCTCAGTGGTTGCATCTCTGGCCGTGAGTGGCTGTGTCCACAATTCATGATTTCTATTCTGTATCCACATTCCACAGAATCTCTCCTTTATGAAAGAATTTGGCTTGTAGACTGTATTTTTTTAAAAATGTTTTTTCCCTCCTGGGCTATTAAATAAAGTAGCTATTTCTGAAAGAAGGTAAGAACTAAGGGGTGATATGGAATCTCTTCATGCACCAGAAACTGAGCTCTGTGGAGGGTCTCACCTTAACTGCTTGTTTGATGCACAGTTAACCCCGCTCTTTTTTTTTTTTTTTTTTTGGTGGAAAAATAAAATCCCCAATGTCTTTTGGTCATCCTCAAAAAAAAAAAAATTGAAAAATTATCAACTATATAAGTATTAAAAGGTCATATTTTATGCATAGAAATAACAAGACTGAATGGAATTAACTGGAGTGTAAGAATAGTTGTGCTTTTTACTCAAGATAAAAAGATGTTTTGAAAATGCTGCTACGTATTGATGCTGACAGTGTTTATCTCCTGTAAGTGACCCAAAGCATATTAGGGAATGAAGCCTGTGGGGTAGAGGGAAATGCTGCACTAACTGTGCCTCATCTGAGTATGACAGCTTTACAATTATGGGAAAACAAGATTCTTTTTTCTATTCCAAAGATGCTTTCTATAGGGTGGTCATTACGTCTAAAGATTTAGATAATACTATCTTGTCACTCATTGTAATATATTACCAATAAACCATGTACTAAGGGTTTACCTGATTTCAGACTTGGTGGCCACTTTGCATAATTTTGCTTTCCTCTGGGACAGACAATGAAATTTATTCCAGTTGCCTTAAAAATAAATATTCCTCTTCATGCATCCCAACTGTCCCCAGGAAGAGTCCTTTGCTATTCCTGGTAGTGACTTCTGCCTAACCGTATTGGGTGACAAAAAGGAGGTTGATTTCAGTATTTTAGTGGCGATGAAACAATGTATTTTATTTTTGCAGTTGTGCTAGTGAATCTCCAGTCAATTCACTGGCATGTGCATTCTGTTGTAGCAAGTGCATCTCCTTATAGATAGTGCCCCAAATCTTGCCAGTTCCTCCTCCTTTGCCCCTTCACATGAATGTTCTTTGACTACTTTAGTGAAAACATATAGGACAGTCTCCTCTTCATCCTCTGAATCGCAGCACAATATAAGACGTTTACTGTTTAGGTTTGTGCAGTTGAAATGCCAAGTCAGTCGATGACACATCAGTGAATGGTGCCACCTTCTGAGTGCTTTACAGGAGTCCTGCTTGAATGCCAGTTGATGGAGATAGAGTGAAAATCAGGTGTGTGGACACAGCTCAGGTTTTCTAGGGAAACAGGTATAATGCTAGGAGAATCGTACAGTATAGAGTAGTACTCTTAGGGTGACAATTTCCATAAGCTAGCAAGGTAAGGTTGTGTCTGCATCATTCAGAAGAAAAAAAAAAAAAAGATGTGCTTTTGGGGGAAAAAAATCTTCAAACCTCTTTGTTCACTTTCCTGAGTGTATAACAGATGTTCCACTGTAATCACTGCCTCCTGGGGCTTTGGGGGTAAGGTTTGGGAAATGGTAAATGGCCTGAATCCAAGTCCCTGCCTAACCTCTTCATTCTTCCCTTTCTTTTCCCTTCTAGCAAAATAGACAGTTATGGCCGACACCAGAGTCACTCAGCATGTCTCACCGGTTTACTTTACCCAATAGTTGAGAGTCCTTTGTTAGATGACACCATTAAGAAACAAAACACCTTTCCTGTGATCTTTGAGGATGATGCTTGTCTCATTTTCTGTGGCTTAAAAAGATCTATTTCTAATGGTTTTCTTTAGCAAACTCCAATTTTCCCTTCAATGATTTTGTTTTCTTGAAAAATTTTGACAAAAGTAAAATTAAAAAGACCTTTCTTTTCTTCTAGAACCCCACATGTGGTTCCTTCAGTTAGTTACACAACAAAAATCGTTTGGGTGATCTCTTAGATTCCAGTCTGTCCTCATGTTCTGTGATTATTGCCAGCTCTGAATTCATTTTATTTTCTATTATCCTAGCAGGAGTCCCACTAACTTAGAATTTGAAACCATAGCTGTGTTTAATACCCTGTAACACGATAAAGACTTAAAATCAGTCCTATTCATTGAAGGCCGACTGAATGATGTGCAGTTTTAGAACAATTCTAAGCATTTATTCTTTCAAACATCCTTCGAGATTGGCATGATTCCATATTTATAAACAAAGAAGCCTGGGTCAGAAACTAAAGCATCTTGCCCAGGTGCCTACTGCCAATCAGCAGGGAAACCAGGACTAGTCCAGGTCTTCCTGACTCTGCAAGCTGTGTTTGCGTGGAAGTTAACTCTCTATGTCCTATGCCAGGCAACCCAGGGCAGGTGCCCGCTGGGCTTGGCTTGAATATCTGAGTGGCCTCACATCAAAAGTAGCTGAGTTCACCATGGGGACATCCAGCCCTGTATGAAACTCCCATTTCCTTTTGCTTAAGCAAAGGAAGCTGCTAGAGGAGCCATCTGAGCCCTAGATCCTCCTCTGCAACTATCATTTAAAATAAAATGAAAGTTCTCAAAATAGGCTGGACTTGGATTCAGGCTCACCAGTGGCAGAAGTAAGCTCATGTTTGTCACCTGGGTGTCCATGGTATTGCACCCTGAAAGGACTTTTCCCCTTGACTTCCACCAGCCGGGATGCTCACACATAGGCCTGGGCTCCTGAGAGCTTTCCAAACACTGTTCACTTTTCTTCTCTGAGATCAGAACAATTTGTTCCCCCTCTCCCACTCCCGAACATAATAAATGGCTCTCATCATGAATTGGTCCTCTGTAATAGGTGAACAAATGAGATTGAGCACCTAATACAGGATAAGCTGTGACTTGTGTCCCAGCTCCCTAAATGAGTGCCAATTCAGGCCTGTCCACCACGTGATAGGGTGGCACTGCTTTTGTCGCCATATCGTTCTGACTGCAGCTGATCTTCCTATCTGATCCTCCTTCCCCAGTGTATACCCTTCTGTCCACCATAATGCAGCAGTTACATTCTCATGAGCTTCTACCTCTCCCACTGGGAGGAAAGGTAAAAAGTAAGAGTCATGGGTGAGGGGAGTTTTTGGAGAGAGGTACTACTGTGGCTTCTCCTGCCATGTTATACAATATTGACACAAGACGATTTTAAATAGAAAGACACTTGGGTAAACCCACAGATAGGAATTTTATAAAATTTGTTTCCCTGGAGCCTAAGTTTAATATTTAACATCAAATATTTCACTGTCTAAAGAGTTTCCAACCTTCTGGGGATCTTCACTCAGATCACAAAGACCACATGTTTCTACATGTATTAAGATACAGGCACTCTTGGTAGTAATTGTTTACTGGTACTTCATGCTGAGCACATTACATGCATTGTCTAATTCAATCCTGAGCAATTAGCCTATGTAATATTATCTCAATGATCTGCCTTCCTTGTATTTAAAAACTGAAATAATCCCATTTACTGAAACTTGTTTTTTCATGTACCTACAGGGATTAGTCAGGATATTCAAAAGGGCCTTTGCTGTACCTTTTCTTAGTTTGAGTTCCCCATTCTGTCAGCAGGAAGGACCATGTGTCTGCCCCCTACCTGAAACCTTTGCTTTTGGCACTCTCATGCTGACACAGGAACTGGGCACTTGGTGGGTGTGGGTGGTAGTTGCACACTGAATATACAGAGGCCACCAGTCTCTTCTGTCCTCAGGTTGGGTAATGGGATTTCGGGAGGCATTTCATCTACCTGATGAATTTCATGTATTAGTTTTCACTGAACAGACACCATCGTTTCTTGTTAGAGTTAATTTTGCCAGAAAGGTCATTCGCAAGACAGAGTTGTGTTTATAGTATGAAATGCTTTTTCTCTATTCCCCTCTATTTGTAGTAATTCTTTTATACATTTGGTGTCTGAAAAGGACCCAGTAATAATAGATAATTCTTTTCACATAGGAATGTGGCCTGGTTGTAAGTTATCATCCCTTTCCTTTTATAACTGACCCAGTCTGGTTTCCAGATGAGAAATGTGCAAAACCCAGATGTTGGGGAGACCTGAAACCACATTTCAACTCTGAAGAAAAATCTGTTTCCTGCATCTGTTGAGACATAAGTACAGTTTATATGCCATACCTTATCTTTTAACAAATGGTAGGATTCATTGACAAAATAGATGCCATTATCTAAATACTTCAGGGAATCCCCCAATTTGAAGAGAGAGAGAGAGCAGAGAAACATTTTTGAAAGGGAGAAAGGTCCTGTATGTGTCGAAATACATTCCTTCCTTGGTAATAACTAGGACACCCAGTGTCATTCTTGAAATAAAAGGTTTCCTCCTTAAAACTTTTCAAAGGAGCAGCACACTTGTGAAGATTCTCCCAAGGTCTGGTGTGTGTCTAATTTCATTTTAAAAAACCTTTCTTCATTTTCAAGTTTTGGCTGTAAATTTAGAAATGTACCAAATGATAGCAAACTTTTTTGGTATTTAATATAGAGAAGAGTGAAAAGGCAAAGTGAAAACAATCTTTAAGTTCCAAGGAGTCAGGGCTTAGAGGACTTTTCTAGTTTTATGAGAATTTGTACTACTGATTTTTATATATTGTTGAGATGAACAGATCTTGGGAAATGTTGAGTTACAATGGCATTTCACTGTGATTCCCCTTAAGCTCAAATCTGTTCTCTAACCTGATGTCTCTTTGGTTTACTGTCCTGTGAAGTGTCAGCTCTAGTTTTCCAGAATTGTGTGTTTACAATGAATCAGTGCTTTTCTTTAGTGTGAAAGTTGTCAGCCCTCTTGATTTTGGTGTACACACTTAATTCAAAGTATCAAAAACTGTAGTCTGATCTGTTATATGTTTTCCTCTTAAGTGTTTCATCTATTATTTTATCTTGCTTGAAGATTGAGTCATACTTTTTAATTTGATGGAAATAAAGTCTTTTTCTGCTTCTAACTAGTGAGTTCATTTTAGCATTGTATATATTTTTTACTCTTGTCAAGCATACAACCTTACAGATACTGCGTTTATTCCTCCCTGTAACCATTATACTGTCAATGGTTTATCTCCAACTCACAGCCGGCCATGGGGGTGGAACAGAGAGCATGGTGTTGCCTGGATAGATAAGGGGACAGTTGGTTTCAGAGCAAGATCCTGATCCCAGGAGTTATGACCCCAGTTTTTAAAAATTTTTTATTTTGCTTAGAACTGGAGTGTAGGCCATAGGTGCCGGGGGTGAGAGGATTCACCAGAGACAGAGTGGGGAGCAGAACAGGTGAATCTACTGAAATACATTGCTGAGGGGAGCAGCTGGCAAGACAGGAGAGGTCTGCTGCACCATATGTGGGTTAGTTCCCTGACCAGAGATAGAACTCAGTGTGTGGTGGTGATGGTACTGAGATTTAACCCCTGGGCCACTAGGGAGGCCACCCTGATTCTTTTATTTCCTGTTAGATTATGTTGCTTCATTTTGTGTACCCTCAAATTCCTAATTTATACTAGCACTACAATCATCACAGATTTTTTTAAAGATTTATTTATGCATACAAGAGCTGGGGTACAGGCCAGAAATGCAGAGGGTGAGAGGACTCACCAGAGACAGAGTGGGAACAGAACAGGCAGAGTGACTGAAATACACTGCTGAGGGGAGCAGCGGGCAAGACAGGAGAGGTCTGCTGCGCCATGTGGGTTTCTCCCTGGCCAGTGGGGATAAAAACTCGTGCTGCAGAGGCTGTGGATTACCTCATAGTGCAGTGCTTAACCCCTTGTGCCACCCAGTCATCACAGATTTTTATGAACATTCTTTAATTTTATTTTTGAAACAACTGGATAATGTGAGCAGATTTGCTCCCTATTTTTCAAATTAGGAGACTGAATCTACCTATCATTGCCAGTGTCGGGTTAATCAGCAAAAGCAGGAACCCCCCAGGCCTATCTGGTGGGAGCTAGAGCAATGAAGGAAAAACAACTTCTGTAGGAGAAACCTCCTGCTGGAAGGTGACCTGGATATGATGGCGATGCAGTGGATAATACTGAAGTTTCTGGAGATTTTGCATCTCTGCCCCACTGGCTTTGTTCTTGGGCATATGCTTTGCTTTTGTCACAGACAAAATGTTTTTGAGCAGAAGCCTTAGGAGTCAGGACATGGTCACAAACCTCTTTTCTCCTGCAGTGAGACTAGCAGTGTCTTCTTGCTTTTTCTTTCAACCTGAATCCTAAAATGAAGATACAGAGCAGGGATACAGCCAGCCCATGATGAATGAGTAATATGCATGAAAATAATCTTTGCTTATATGAGGCACTAAAGTTTGGTACCACAGCACAATTTGGCCCAAGCTGACTTATAGAAATGGGCCCAAGACTAGTATGTCATATCCAGTGATAGCTTTGTTTCTTTTACCAAGCACTTTTAGGGCCTGGGGATGCAAAGATGAATAATATCCAGCTTTTGCCTTGACTTCCTCACAGTCTCCTTGAGGGGGTGGACATATGATTAGATAACTCCACCCGTAACGGTTGGAATTAATCACTGGATTTTATTTGAGAGAACACAAAGGGAATGACTTGCTTGATCATGGCAAAGCAAATCTCTCAGTTTGAGTGATGCAGGAGAGTGGGAGGGCCAGCTGGGGGGGATGGTATGTGGGCAGATTGTGAGCATGTATGCCTTGTGAAGGCCAGAGGTAGGACTGGAGTAATAGAGATAAATTTGAGTTGTACTAGGAGGTTGTACTGACCTTGTCTTAACTTTTTCATGATAGATGGTAGAGGCTCTGCTAGAAAGTGGCTCATCTGATTAGCATTCTAAAATTGTAATTATAGATCTAAACTCACATGTGGTAGTAGAGCACAAGGAAGGATGATTGGGTTATAACAGGAGTAAAAGAGTTGAATGCCTCCAAGGGAGAAGTCTGGAATAGAAACATGAATTGGGGATAAGTGAGCAGTGGGAGTGGTGGGGACTGTGTACACTGCTTTTTCTTTTTTTGTTTTAAAAGATTTATTTATTGACTCCACACACCCCCCCTCGGAGCAAGTGCGCTTGCGCCGCTCGCTTGAGCCGAGTCGGGAAATGGCCGCGCGGTCCCTGTGGGCGGGCCGGCGGCGGTTGCAGCGCCTCCTGGCCTGGAGTGCCGCCTCTGACGGCAGATGGATGCGTCCTTTCAGCACTGCCACCCAGAGAACCACTGGCGAGGACTGCAGTTCCGAGGACCCTCCTGATGAGCTTGGGCCCTCTCTTGCAGAAAGAGCCTTAAAGCTAAAAGCTGTTAAACTGGAGAAGGAAGTCCAGGATTTAACAGTGAGATACCAAAGAGCTGTAGCTGATGGTGAAAACATAAGAAGGCGAACCCAGAGATGTGTAGA
>NW_023605305.1:55480467-55502472 GCF_014898055.3 Talpa occidentalis
CAAGAACCAACCTCAAAATAGAAAAAACTAGCACAACACTCCAATATCAATCAAATACTCTTAACAAGCAATAACAGATATGAAAGTAAAATAAATTGGAAATTCACAAATCCAGAAGAGGAGTGGACACACAAAAATTTTTTTAAAAGATTTATTTTTATTTATTTATGCATACAAGAACTGGGGTGTAGACCAGAGGTGTGGGCGGGAGGGGTATGAGAGATAGCGCTGAGACTTTAACCCCTATGCCACCATGGAGGCCCTAAAACAAAAATATTCAAGTGAAAATTGACTGAACACAAAGTGAAAAAAAATGATCCCTCAAATTAGGACTAAATTACAAGATTCATGAAGGGGTATAGATTCAACAAAGCGTACAACAGAAAAATGGAAAAGTGACATAAACATTTACCAAGAGAATTAATATTAAAAAAGCAAAAAACTCAGAAATATGGGTCTCCCTGGTGGCACAAGGGGTTGAGACGCAACCTATGAAGCTGACTGCAGCTGCTGCAGCACAAGTTTGATTCCTGGCCAGGGAGCAACCCACATGGCGCAGCAGACCTCCCCTGACTCGCCTGCTACTCCCCTCAGCAGTGTATTTCACTCATTCTGCCTGTTCTGTTCCCACTCTGTTCACACCTCTGGCCTGTACCCCCGTTCTTGTATGCATAAATAAATACATCCTAACAAAAATCTCAGAAATAAAATAATAGATATAAAAGAGAGACAATGAAGATCTAACACACCTATAACTGAATGTTCTAAAGAAGAACAATAAAATAATAAATCAAACTGGCATTTAAAGCTAATTCAGTAAAAGCTTACAAAAAAAATAAATAAATCCTAAACAGTGGAGCTAAAAATTGACTATAAAAGTCAACTTTAAAACATATTTTAGTATGTCCAGGAAAATCACTCTGGGCATGCAGGCAAAATCATGAAGTGGTTCAATATACGAATCAAAACAAGAATGGAATCTTTTCAGAGAAAGGAAGTATGAATCAAAGGTTTTATATCCTGCCCAGCCTCAGTTATCATGCAGATGTAGCAAAAATAATGTCTACAGTTGCTACTCTGGATGAAGAGTAGCAGGGGTAATAGTCTTTCCCTAGTCCCTGACAAATACAAACCAGTTTCCTGTCTGTAGATTTGTCTGAGTATTTCATATAAATGGAATCATGTAAGTGTTCTTTGGTGACTGACATTTTCATTGAGCATGGTGTTTTGATGATCTCATTGGTGTTTGAACACTTAATTGAATTTGGTAGAAGATATCACAGATTCATCTTGCATTTTGCTTTCTAAGGCTGGAATTAGCAATATCTCAAAAGTTTTCTTTTAGTGGAAATTGGTATTTCAAAAACACTAAGATCTTGGTACTAGATGTGCTCATTTTTATTGTGGTGCTATTTGATAGAATTAAGAAGTACGTATTTTTTTAATTATAAGTTCAAACTGGTATTTATAATTCAAATTTCAACATTACAGAGTTTTTTCATATTCTGTTTTATAGTTTTATTCTTAAAAGGAGTATCCTGATTCCTATTAACATTAACATTTATTTATTTCCTTTATCTAGGTGTTACTCCCAGAGTCATATAAGTCAACTCATTGGGCTGTTCAAAACTAGGAAGGTTTTCTTTAAAAAAAAAAAAAAAAAAGCCTGTTCATTAGGGTACTTAGTGGTTTAATAGATTTGCCTTCTGGTGAGAGCTCCTTATCTTTTTGAAAAGCAGTAGCAGATGGCTCACTGGTAGTTGGTTATTGAGTATTGTATGTCAGTTTTATATTCTGCAACATTTGTTAAGGAATTTTTTTTTTTTTAAAGTGTCCTCTCAATTCTCTCTACTTTTTTTTTTTTAAGATTTATTTATTTATTTATACAAGCACTGGGTACAGTCAGAAGCGCGGGAGGGTGAGAGAATCCACCAGAGCCAGAGCGGGGAGCAGAGCAGGCAGAAGGACCCAAGTACACTGCTGAGGGGAGCAGCGGGCGGCAGGAGAGGTCTGCGCGCCATGTGGGACCCTCCTCTGGTGGCCGGGGAGCAGCCGGGGATTGAACCGGCGCTGCAGAGGCTGCGGGCAGCTTCGCAACCCAGCGCTCAACCGCTGCGCCACCGGGGAGGCCCTGTTAAGGAATTCTTTATTACTTATTTGTTGTAAAATTGATTGTCTTGGGTCGTCCCTGTATAATATCAGTACATAGAAATAGTTTCCCTTCTTTTTTCCTTCTTAATTATAATTGTTTTCTTTTGTCTGACTGCATTGGCTAATCTTTCCAACACACTGTTAAATACTGAAGGTATTGCCATTCTGATCTTCTTCCTGAGAATAGGGAAACGGTCTCTCATGTTTTTCCTTTAAGAATTCTCAAATTCAAAAAAAGATAAACTCATGCCATTCACAGCAATGTGAATGGGGCTAGAAGGAATTATGCTCAGTGAAATAAGCCAGAAGGAAAAAGAAAAATATTGGATGGTTTCACTTATAACAGGAATATAGGGAACCAAATAAGACATCAGTGTAAAAAAATAATAACAGTACAAAACACAGCAAAACAAAAACAGACAATTATAAATCAGAGACATACTACAGGGGAGGAGGAGGGAGAGGGATTAGAGGGAGGGAGGGAGGAACACAGGGCACTGTGGTGATGGTGCACGGGTGTCTTGGGGAAGGAAACTCTATGGGGATTACACCTGAGGGGGGTGGGGGGAAGCAAATATTGTTTAAAGAATTAAAAAAAATGATAAATGTTAAAATAAAAAATAAAATAAAAAAAGAATTCTCAAATTCCCTCCATTTTATGTTCACTCTGTCTTTTTCACTGTTTTTTTCCTAAGAAGTTTTAATTCCATTAATATATTTCTTTATCTCCTCCCTTATGCTTTATTTTAGGCAAGTTTGGCTTTTACCCACCTAGAGAACAAAAATATTAAGAATTTAATTCATTTATGTTAATTCCATAATTTTAATATGTACATAAGGCCATTGAAATTTCCTGAATATTATCATAATAATCTCTCACAAATTCTGAAATGTAATATTTTTTACTATAATACAGAAATTCTTCATTTTTGTTTTGTTTTTCTTTTTCAATACAAAGACTATCTAATCTTAATTTCAAATTTCTATGTGAAAGAGCTTTTGATTTTTTAAACTGATTATTTTCTAGTACATTGCTTATGGTCAAAATATTTTTTGTATGATTTCTATTTCATGGAGCTTTTGCAGATTTTTTGGTCAGGTTTTGTAACTCCATGAAAAGAAGGTATATTCTCTACTATTGCTTGTCTGCATTTAAGTTATGGGCAACTATAAAAGAATTCAATTATTAGATTCATTAACTAGTATATCTAAGAAAAATGAGATTGGTAATTAGAATATAATGCATTTCAGTACATCAGATTAGATCTACTGGAAATCTGTTTGTCCAACTAATTACTTTGCTAATTATAAGTCTATAGTTTTCAGTTCCTAAGACAGAATGTGCCAGTTGATCAAAATGGAGAGTGGAAGAAAATTTCATCTTTTACAATTACCTTGGTGTTTTTCTTTTATAATCTCTGCCACTTATTCCTTGGTTGTATTTTTCATGTCGTCTTTAAAGAGGTCTGTGAGGCATTTTCCCCCCATCTTTTAAGTCATAGAAATATATCTTTAATAAAGAAAAATAGGTTGGGACATAAATTAATAATAGCCTCATTTCCCAAATGTAGTCATTGTTGATATGTTGGTATTATCCTTTCAATTTCTTTGTGTGTATATACATTTTTCTTACATATAATTATAATAATATTCCTCATGGATTTATACTTGCTTTTTGTTAGCATATCTGATAAGAATCTCTCCATTAACAAATTTTCTTCCAAAATATTTTTTAGTAGCTTCACAGTTATCCAGCTTGTGAACATATCAATTATTCTTCTATAATTGGATTTTTAACATTTTTGCTAAGTGGAATCTCTGTTTTTGATCTTAATAAGAATGTAATTTGACATGTAATATTAGTACAGGAAAATATAAAATGGTGCCCTTAATTCTTTGCCCTGGAGTGTGAAGTCTATTAATATTTTGGTACCCAATTTCTGGCTGTCTCCTTTGTCAGAAAAAACAATCATAGTTTGCTAATGAATAGCCTTTTTTTTTTCTTTTAAAAGAAAAAAAATCTCAACAATACTATTAACAATAATGACATGACAAGAGGCTTCCAATCTTATTTTATGCCAAAGAATGTCCTTGCATAAGATGACAATGTTTTTGTTTCAAAATTGCATTATGAAATTTCCAAACATATGTAAGGGGAAAGAGAGAGTAAGGGTTTCAACGCATTTAATATAACGACCATTTAACTTCAACTCTTATCAACACTTGGCCATTCTTGTTTCACCTATATCCTCACCCATATCCCCACTCTTCAGTTATTTTCAAGTGAATTCTGGGCCCAATAATGAATTAGAACTTCAATAAGCAGTGTGTATTTTTCAAAGCCCTTTGTGATCTGGTTCTGACTAACTTTCCAGTTGTACATTTTGCCACATCTCCATGAGCTATATTCCAGTTATTTCAAACTAAGATAACACCACACCATTCTTCAAATGTGCTTTGCTTTTTGTGGTTTTTGTATCTTTATATATGCGTTCCATTTTCCTGAGGTGTTTTCTTCTTTTCATGCCTTTGAAACTCTTCTTTGTTTTTCATGGTCTAGTTCTCATCACCTTATCCTTGGAGGCTTGTCTGACTCCTCCTGTGCATGTTCCTGCAGGGCTTTGTGCTACTGTGACTTTCACCCTTGTCACACTGCACAGTCTGATTGAATACTCCTGCAAGGTGGGACCAGCCTGCCACAGGGCCTGATTTGAGGAAAACCTTGGTGAACAGAGTCTATTGAAATTTGTGTAAAATATACTTTAGGTTGACTTAATATTTAAATCTATAATGCTATTGATGATAAACGTAAAAGATGTAATTTTGTAATACACAAAGTGAAAAGCCATTCATAATAAAACAATTCATGAAATAAAAGATCAACCACCTTGACTACATAAAGACTTAAATTTTATATACAGGAAATATATAAAGTGACTTGGAGGAAAATTTCTCAGAGAAGATTGTCATCTATTATCTATAAAGAGCTCCTACAAATCGATGAGAGAAAGCCAGTAGAACAATGGATAACAGATATGAACAGAGACAGATAATTCACAAAAGATACATATATGTAAATAAACATACGGAAAGTTAAATATCGCAATTAGGGAAAAATTAAAAATGTTAAAAATATTCAAAGGTTGTGAGGTTATTATGTAAAGGACATTCTCACATACTCTTACAAGATAGGCAAGTTAATAGAGTCATTTTGGAGGACAAATTGTCAGTGTGTATCAAACTTTAAAATTCACATACATGGCCTTTGATCTTATAATTTTATTTCAAAGAATCTATCCTACAGAAAAATGTAGACATGGAAAGATATACACAAGGCTATACAATAAAGTCTTGATTAAAACAGCAAAAACTGAAACAATGTGAATATGACCATAAGAATATGGTTAAACAATATGTAATAAATCTTAGTCTATATCTGGAATATCATACCTTAAAAATATTTCCAGAAACATTGTTAAGAAAAATATGAATAACATGTAAATGATGATATACTCTATAAAGAATTGTGTGTGTGTGTTGTGGATAGTAAGCCCATAACTCAGGTATACAAAAACTAGAACATCTCTTTTTTTATGTAGTTCAGTCTAATTTTTGTTTGGAATTTCTATCATAGCAACCTTATAGATATAATCTCATTGAGCTTGATGTTTCTCATTCTTTTTCTCCAAGGCTGCACCAGAGTTCCAATGAACTGATGAGATGGCATTCAGTCCATCTGATAACTGAGGGCATCTGTCAACACAGGCATCTGATATCCATCTTTCTGTCTGATTCTTGCTCACCAGTCACACCAGTCCCTGTTCTGTCAGGCCCAGAGGGACTTCTTGCTTCTTCACTACCCTTCTCTTGTACAAGATATCATTCTTCAGATCCAGGAGTTAGTTTTTGCTGCTCCTGTTCCTTGGGGCACTGGAATGTCTGAGAGATGGTCTATGGGAAGTTTCTCGGGATGTTGTTTCAGGGATAGGCCACCAAGCCCCTACTCTAAGACCTTTCAAAATTTGTATTTTGAACACTTTTTCTCAGTCTTCCTGCACCCCACATCCCATGAGGAATATCCAAGTTTGGAGAATGTGGTGAGTAAGCCTCTCCTTAAATCCTCTCTATTTTTTATTATGTTTTCCCCAAAGCTTTGTATTTACAAGGATTCATGTTCATTCCAGTGGCTTTAGTCTTTTGAAAACTAAAGCAAGCAGGATGAACCTCATCACTCCCTATACTTGTTTTTCCTCGTCCTTCTGTCACTATGGCAATGAGCACAAGTGCGCCAAGCTGTTTGGATAGTTACAACAGAAGGATGAATTTGGTTAGCATTTCTAAATATTTTCTTGTGATATTTTATTCATATTTTATTCATCTATAGAAATACCAAAGAAAGATGTAGAAAGGCAATAAGGGCTGCCTCTGAGTGGACTTGGAAGGAGACAGAGCTTGACATTTGTGAACTGCATGGATGACTCCACAGATTCCAAACTAGAGGCTGGAAAAAGTGACATGAACTTTTTTGCTGCTTGTTTGCTGCTTTTGTAAAAGGACATTGGGTGTCAGCTCTTTTTCATTCCCCCCTGACAAGAACATGATCAATAAGTAATGGATTCATTGAATAAGTTTCTAATTTTTTTTTAAAGATTTATTTATTTATACAAGAATCGGGGTACAGGCCAGGAACGTGGGAGGGTGAGAGGATTCACCAGAGACAGAGTGGGGAACAGAACAGGCAGATTGACCGAAGTACACTGCTGAGGGGAGCAGTGGGCGAGACAGGAGAGGTCCGCTTCGCCATGTGGAATTCTAGCGGCTGTCTGGCATGGAACCAGCGCTGCAGAGGCTGCCGACAGCTTCACAGGGTGGCGCTCAACCTCCTGCACCACCAGGGAGGCCCAAGTTTCTAAATTTAATTTTCAATTGGATTAGTCAGTGGACCCCAAAACTCCATTTTACTTCTATTGTTTTAAACTCCTTTTGTGTTGGATTTTTTTTTTTAAAGATTTTATTTATTTATTTATACAAGCACTGGGTACAGTCAGAGGCGCAGGAGGGTGAGAGAATTCACCAGAACCCGAGCGGGGAGCAGAGCAGGCAGAAGGACCGAAGTACACTGCTGAGGGGAGCAGCGGGCGGCAGGAGAGGTCTGCGCGCCATGTGGGACCCTCCTCTGGTGGCCGGGGAGCAGCCGGGGATCGAACCGGCGCCACAGAGGCTGCGGGCAGCTTCGCAACCCAGCGCTCAACCGCTGCGCCACCGGGGAGGCCCTTGGATTTTGTTTTTATTACTAAAGCTGTAATGGATATATTCTTTCCTTCACTGTGCTTGGCTGTCTTTTTTTTTTTTTTTTTTCTTTTTAAAGATTTATTTATGCATACAAGAGCTGGGGTACAGGCCAGAGATGCGGGAGGTAAGAGGATTCACCAGAGACAGAGTGGGAAACAGAACAGGCAGACTGACTGAAATACACTGCTGAGGGGAACAGCGGGCGAGACAGGAGAGGTCTGCTGCACCATGTGGGTTTCTCTCTGGTCGGCAGGGCATCGAACTCGTGCTGCAGAGGCTGTGGATTGCTTCATAGTGCGGTGCTTACTTAACCCCTTGTGGCACCAAGCTGGCCCTTGGCTGTCTTTTTGTTCAAGCTGTAAGCTGGAGACCTAGGGTGGCAGAATCGGGGAAAGCAAAGGGTCAGGTAGCCCCAGAACAAGACTCTTGCAGAGATCAGTGGAAGGGGATATACATCCAAGATTTTGGAGCAAGGTCACACTTGCTTCATCATATGTGCGCCTCTTTTTTGGTCTTGGATGATTCAGTGACTTAGGTGGAAGTAAAATCAGATTTATAACTGGGAGGTATCACTGGATAAAAGAACCAAGTTTTTGAGTGACCTTGAGTTTAGGTAAAAACAACAATGTGTAATTTAATGGAAATACATGCCAAGTCCTATATTTAGTTTTTTTTTTTAAAATCAGTTGCATAAGTATACCAAGGGAAAATCTTGATTTCCTAACAATTATTATCAAAATAATTTTTGAAAAGTTAGACAATTCTTCACTAACTCAATTCAATGGTAAAAAAATCATTCACAACCTCCCCCAAAACAACTGAAATAATCTTAGGTCTTATAATAAATATATAGTAATGTGTTTGGATTAATGGTGGTCATCATGTCTTTGAACTCACAATGGTAATGTTTTCAGGTATATTGCTAATAAAAATATGAGGAATATATAGATTATGGAAACATTTATATAAAAGGGTATGTGAACTGGGCCTCCCCTGGTGGCACAGCGGTTGAGCGCTGGGCTGCGAAGCTGCCTGCAGCCTCTGCAGCACCAGTTCGATCCCCAGCCGCCAGCAAGGGTCCCACATGGCGTGACAGACCTCTCTTGCCACGCCCGTTGCTCCCCTCAGCAGTGTATTTCTTCGTCAGTCTGCCTTTTCTGTTCCCTGCTCTGGCTCTGGTGAATTTTCTCACCCTCCCACGCTTCTGACTGTACCCAGTGCTTGTATAAAAAAAAAAAAAAGGTATCTGAACTAAATCTTACAGTTATGTTTCAAAATTCAGTTACAGAAATAAACCTTCATAATTTATTTTCTTTTTTTTTTTTTTTTTTAAGATTTATTTATTTATTTATTTATTCATACAAGCACTGGGTACAGTCAGAAGCGCGGGAGGGTGAGAGAATTCACCAGAGTCAGAGCAGGATGCAGAACAGGCAGACGGACCGAAGTACACTGCTGAGGGGAGCAGCGGGCGGCAGGAGAGGTCTGCGCGCCATGTGGGACCCTCCTCTGGTGGCCGGGGAGCAGCCGGGGATCGAACCGGCACTGCAGAGGCTGCGGGCAGCTTCGCAACCCCGCGCTCAACCGCTGCGCCACCGGGGAAGCCCCTCATAATTTATTTTCTAAATGAGTTTTAAAAATGTTAAATAATTTTAAATGAATCCCTCGCTATAGTTATGTTTTGTTGGTAGACATTGACTATACAGTATTTGCACAATATCTGATGATCTTGGGAGGTTCTGGGTTCTACTCTTTAGCAAGATATTATGAAAGAAGACATAAATGTTCAGATTACAGTGAAAAAGTGAAGGAGAAGGAGGGTATAAAAGTGAAGGATTTGGGGTTGGCTGTGGGGAGGGGACAAGAATGTATATCCTTCAGACATCAACGAGTTGTAATGAGTAACCCATGGCAGAATCAATCCCATTGACTAAATGGCATAAAGAAGATAGATCTGTGATCAATATGAAGAAGGCCTATGGCAGTTATTATTGTCTTAGAAAGATAAGATTCTGTTCCCTTTCCACTGTGTTCCCAGCCAAGTGGGATGATGTTGATGATGATGATGATGATGATGATGATGATGATAATGGTTGCTAAATGTTTTCACGTATTTTCTCATTTAATTTTCACAACAATGTTATATGAGGTTCAGAGAGGTTAAGCAACTTTCCTGAGGTTTGAGTGTCCATCCACAAACCCACAAAAGAAGGGGTAGTCCAGTACATCCATATTTCAAAGACCTTGCTCTAGTCACCTAAAACTATTTAACAAAATGATATTTGAGCTTATTTGAATATCCATCATCGAGTCTGACAACAGATTTATAGTATGTATTAGTTGAATGAGAAATAATAATCTATGAATAGACATAATCCATAGTGTAATAAGGATATACTTTGGAATTAAACGCACTCAGGGTTCTGCCATGTTTTATTATTTTTTTTTAAAGATTTATTTATGCATATAAGAGCTGGGGTACAGGCCAGAGGTGTGGGGGGTGAGAAGATTCACCAGAGACAGAGTGGGAAATAGAACAGGCACATTGACTGAAATACACTGCTGAGGGGAACAGCGGGCGAGTTAGGAGAGGTCTGCTGCCCCATGCGGGTAACTCCCTTACTGGGGATCAAACTTTTGCTGCAGTGGCTGCAGATAGTTTCATACGTTGTGTCTTAAGCCCTGCACCACTGGGGGTGGGGGTGGGGGGGGGCCCTGCCATGATCTTGAGATGATCCAAGAGGTATAAACTTATTTCTAGAGCATTGACAGAATTTTTGTAATAGAACTTTCTGCAATGACAGAAACATTCTTTAACTATACTATGCAACATAATAGCCACTAGGGGCTGTTGAATGAATACTTGAAATATGACCAGTTCAACTGAGGAACTGATTATTTCATTCTTTAATTTTTTAAACTTAGATTTTAAAATTAAAAATGTAACAAATTATATTCAAATAGCCACATGTGCTGGTGGAAATTGTGTTGGACAACAGTATTAGATAGAAGCTTTGATTTCCCTGCATTTTCTGTATATGCCATATTCTGTATATACAATTCAAAAAGGGTGAACCTTGTGAGTTGTGTGAGGTGGGTGCACAGAGGTGGGGCCTCTCAGGGGCTCACTGTACAGGGGGATCAGCCTGGCTAAGGGGTCAGAGAGAACATCAGTAAACTCACTTCTTAGGGCAGTAGGAACTTTGAACCCCGGGGTTCCCAATGCAGATCAGCTAGAGAGAAGAATCACTAAACTCCTTAGGAAGAACTCATGGGTTAGGGGTTGTATGAATTGCTAATGGGACAGGACCAGTTGTCATGTTCACAGGTCACCAAGTTCAGGTGGAGAAAACAAAGACCAAGACAGGTATGGTTAGGAATTTTTTTAAATTTTTTTAAAATTTAATTTTATATATTTTTTACATCATTTTTCATTTTTGCATAAAAATGCATACATTTTCATCTTGGTTATAGTTCCCATACAATTCCCACCCCCCTTATTTTGACCATAATCCCTCCTACCCATGCTCCCCCACCCCCCCGTAGTTTGTTTGTCTCTGGTTTATAGTTGCTTGTTGATTTTGATTTTTACTTTATTATAATTAGTCTTTTTCCTGGTCCCTTATTTAGGTTTTCTAGATTCCTGCTATGAGTGAGACCATCCGGTATTTTTCTTTTTCTGTCTGGCTCATTTTGGTGAGCATGATCCCTTCCAGCTCCGTCCATGTTGCTGCAAATTGCATGTGTTTATCTTTTTTGATTGCTGAGCAATAGTCCATCGTGTAGATGTATCACATCTTCTTGATCCAGTCATCTATTTTAAGGCATTTGGGTTGTTTCCATAGCTTAGCTATTGTAAATAGTGCAACTATAAACATAGAGGTGCAGGTGCCCTTTTGAATTAATGTTTCCATGTCCTTTGGGTAAACACCTATGAGTGGAATTGCTGGATCATATGGAAAGCTCTATCTTAAGTAGTTCAAGAAATCTCCACACAGCTCTCCATAGTGTTTGGACCAGTTTGCACTCCCACCAGCAGTGCAGGAGAGTTCCTTTTTCTTATGGTTAGGAATTTTAGGAGACTTGCTTTTTTAGTGCATGCCAGAGTTTCCCCCAATGCCATCCATAAAAGGAGTCCCGAATCCACATCTTTCCTGCTTCACTTTGTGCTGCCTTCCCCATTGCTCATCAAACTCTAGCCATATAGGTCTTCCCTGTTCCTGCCTAGATTGCAACACTGTGACTGAGGGTATGAACTTTGGAGCCTACTCACTGGAGTTCAAATCCTTTCTTTCCCATTTCTTAGCAAATTATTAACATTTCTGTGTCTGGTTTTCACTTGCAAAATGACAATTTTAATAGTGCTTCATAGGGTTGCTGGGAGGATTAAATGCATTCATATATGTAGGGTACTTAGATCACTACCTGATACATAATAAGTATTATAAAGATGTTATTACTAGTATTATAGCTTAGTATTAGTAGTGATAGTGGTCCTTCTGTGTTAGGGTTTTTTTTTTTTTCTTATAACGAGTATTTTTCTTCCGGGCAATTTCTGGTAATCTTGCAGGTCTCAAAGTCAATGTCACTTTCTCTAGGAGACTTTTCCTCTCAGATTAGTCAAGACCCTCCCTCTGCAGCAATTATATACTTTCAAGTGCTAGTATTCTAGGCTTTTCCTTTATAGCAGCTGTTACACTTGCATGACTATTTGTTTGGGTGTGGGGGGTTGATTTCCTTCTTCTCCATTAGACTATAAGCTCCTTGAGTAAATGAATCACAGTGGTTCACAGTTCTTCAGAGTTGTATCCCAAGAAATGATTGCAGTATTTGTTCAAAGTAGTTTTAATGAAAGAAAAAGTTCATGGAGGCATGTCATTACTATAGAAGGTGGCCCAATATTTCAAGCTGAGCTCATAGAAGCAAACTCTCTTAAATATTCGCATTGTCAAAACCCTTGGCAAAACCTTTCACTCTATCTACCCAGTTCATTTCTCTCCATCATCATTAACAATCCATAGCTGATATAAGAAGCAGAGGTAGTCATTCATAGAAGAGAGAAGCACAGATAAGTAAATATAATTCAGGGAAATTTGTCCTCAGAGTCAGCATCAAATGATCTCATTTGCTTTTTGTGGCCCCATGGGACATGTTGAGATGCAGCCCCAGTTAATCTTCCCTGGGAAGTGTTCATCTGGCATCATGTTGCCAGGGATACCACTCAGAGGCAGGTATTTCTCCTCCAGGATGCAGCCCCTAAGGGCAGATTACCGGAGTATTCTAATTGATGGAGCAAACAACTGCAGAATCTCAGTGGTTGGACATAGCAAAGGTGTATCTTGCTCACACTGCTGTGCAATGTGATTGATGGTGAAAGTGGAGGGCTTTGTTTCATTCAGTCGTTCAGGTCCCAGGCTCCCTTCAAGAGGCAGTTCCAGTATCCCTCAGGGCTTCAGCATCAGACACTGAATCTTCTGCCTCCCACTGGCTTTTGTGTGAAGAAAGAGCTTGCAGGGTTATGTGAGAGGTTTCAGAGGGCAGGCCTCTGAAACATTCCCCATTTCCTTAACCAGACTCAGTCAGTGGCCATGACCCACGCAAGGCTGAAAAGTAGCTGTATGCCCAGAAGGTAAGACATGTGGGTATAGGAAACTACAGTCATCTCTGCCACGAGAGAAAAGTAATTCTGTAATAAGAGCAAATACAGCAATTTTAACTATAATTATACCTCAACCCTCAGAAAGCAAGGGTGTACACATTCTAAGGTTTGAAAGCATGCTCACCCCGAAGGAATCACGCCATACTACCTACTGCAAAGTCATTCTCTAGTAGAACAAAAGGAGTGAGCATGGCAGGTGCTGATGAGAGGCTGGACCGAATAGCCGTGGCCTGTCCACACAGCAGCAGCCCAGTCCCCAGTAAAACCCATTTACTTCTTACCACCCATGGGAGATCCTCCCCAACAGTCATCTTTTTGCTCAAATTTTTTTTCTTATTATACAAGTAAGATTTATTCATAGAGAGCTTGAAAAAAGAAAAGAATCAAAAAATCATCTACAATTACACAATTGGGTTGTCACTTTCAAAAAAGTCTCTGATGGTAAGATTGAAGAAAGAAAAGGAGGGAATATAAAATCACCCTCTCTCAGCACAATCAGCTATTCCCATGGCCTTGTTCTCTGTCTTGAAGGCCTTTCAAGTGTCTGTAGATAACCACTTATTTTGCATTAATTTTCTACCCACCAAGACACACAGTTGAATTCTGAGCCATGGGGCAAAAATGCCCAGAGAGGTCCGGTGCCCTTTAATGCAATTTCCAGTCACCACACAAAAGTGCTTCTCTAATACAAAAGAATTGAATACAAAGAACTTTTGTTACAGCATGTTTGTGTCACTTAAAAGGGGAGGGTGAGGACAGCGTATTTGACTATTTGCTTTACACCAGACAACTCTAGGTGCTTCACAAATGTAATCTCACATGTCGTCTTCAAACTGCTTCTCTGAGACATATGTTATTTCCCCAATTTTACAGAGGAAAATTAGTGAAGGGAAGAATGACATTGCCTCATTGGTTCCCATTTCACTCAGAGGGAAGTTTCAGATGAGTAGTACCTGACATGCTCTACTTAATCCTTTCATTCTGGCAGCTCCTAACCTCTTCTCCCACCACAGAACTCCTTGCTCACTCTGTTCCATCTTCCCGTGTCTTCATGCTGTTCCTTAAAAACCTATCAGACTACTGCCAAGCAGGGCCTTCGTTCTTCTGTTCTTTTTGCTTGAAATGCTTCTGTCTAGGCACTTTCATAGCTGACTTCTTGGGTGTTTTTTCTTCAAGACTTTCCTCAAATTTTCTCTCCACCAGGTCTTCCATAACTAACCTTTTAAAAACTACAACCTGCTGCTGCTCTTGCTCCCCCAAACAGCATTCCTAGACCCCTCCCCCAGCTCTGCCTTTTCCTTTACACTTAGATCTTCTCTCAAACGTCAAAGTTTACTAATTTAATTTACCTAATGTTTATTGTGTATTTCCAAATCCCTCCCCTTCTACCCCCGTATGGACTGTGAGTTCTAGGAAACAGGATTCTTTGCCTTATTTATTCTTCATGAATCTGAAGAGCCTACAATAAGTCCAAGCAACCACATGGCTCTTAGCTGAGCTTCCATCTGACTGCCTGCACCATCTAGTTAGCTGTGTGAGGCAACTGTCTTAGAGCTGGTTCCTCATGCCCTGCACAAGCTCAGTTAATATCAAGTGGAGCAGAAATGAGTTGTCCCTTCTAAGAGCCCTGTCTATATTGCAAAATCATTAGTCAATAAATGATTGATGTTGTTTTAAGCCATTTTAAACTTTGGAGTGGTTTACAATACAGCAATAGATGATTGAAACAAATCTCGTAGAAGCATCAAAGGGAGGGAGGGAGGAGCCCAGGGGACTGAGGTGATGGTGCAAGGGTGCATTGGTGAAGGAAACTCTACGGGGAATACACCTGAGGGGGTGGGGGGAAGCAAATATTATTTATTTATTTATTATTATTATTATTTTTAAAGATTTATTTATCCATACAAGCACTGGGGCACAGGCCAGATGTGCGGGAGCATGAGAGAATCCACCAGAGACAGAGCAGGGAGCAGAACAGGCAGAAGGACCGGAGCACACTGCTGAAGGGAGCAGTTGGCGAGACAGGAGAGGTCCGCCTCGCCATGTGGGAATCTCCCTGGCTGGCTGGGAATCGAACCAGTGCTGCAGAGGCTGCAGACAGCTTCATAGCACCGTGCTCAACCTGCTGTGCTACTGGGGAGGCCTGGGAGCAAATATTATTTAAAAATGAACAATGATGGGGCCTCCCCGGTGGCGCAGCGGTTGAGCGCTGGGTTGCGAAGCTGCCTGCAGCCTCTGCAGCCGGTCGATCCCCGGCTGCTCCCCGGCATCGGAGGAGTCCCACATGGCGTGCAGACCTCTCCTGCCGCCCGCTGCTCCCCTCAGCACTTCGGTCCTTCTGCGCTTGCTCCGCTCTGGCTTGGTGAATTCTCTCACCCTCCCACGCTTCTGACTGTACCCAGTGCATGTATAAACAAACAAATAATAAATAAATAAGAATGCCTCTAGAAAAATTAAAAAAAGAAAAATAAATAAAAATGAACAATGATGTAAAAAAAAAACAGAAACAAATCTTGTGAATTCTGAAAACATCTTACATGAGTAGTTTCCTCTCCTCTTATACCAGGTAACATTACTGAAAATGCCATAGTTGTAGATATTGCTCTTTAAATCTTGACTGTCTCAAAATTTTGTAAATTGGAAAACTTCAGTTTGAAAAATATGTTTAAAGTGGAGACTGCCTTTAATTATTTCCTGCACTATTCCTTCATATTGGCGTTGTCACCAGCCTAATTTGAAGCACCACCATTGGCTTCTGATGGGTCCAAAGGTATCAGCGATACCTTTAGGGTTATACTATTTCGTGTATATTCTGGACGTTTTTGTAATGGAGGGTTGATGACAGAATCCCTTAGGTATCATAGAAAAGAGAGATAAAAATAAATCATGAAGTTTGAAGAATCTAACCTTCAGCAATAACCAAGACATCCCATTGCTTTGTCTTTAGATAACATGCACACATATATTTATTTACTCATTGTAAAAGAAGATGCCATTCTTTTAAATCTGTCATTGTCTTTCTAAATGGACGTAGTATTATAATAAGCTACCTCTCACTGAGTCTATTTGATCCTGTGCATATAATAGTAAAAATTATCACAAACCTATGTCATAAGTACTATTTACTATCTCCAGATGGGGAAACTGAGACTTAGAGAAGGTAAACAAGTCGATAAGGTCACCCAGAAAGTGGCAATCAGGGTTTACACAGCTCTTCCTAGTTGGAAAGTTCTAGGTTCTGTCTCCTAGCCTCTTCATAGCAAGGTTCTGTTTCAACCTTCTTCATAACACACACACACACAAACACACACACACACACACACCCCTCATATGTACACATTCACAGGAGAATCTTGTATCCCATTTAGTTTACTTACATATTTCTGGACTTAGCTTTATAAACACAATGATATGAATAGAATTCAGGATTGTTTTTCTCCTATGCCTAGTGAGTCAGATGTACAAATTAGTGGGCTTATTTGTTTTGCAATTCTGACATTTGAAAAGAAATTCAAAGTTGCTAATGCTCACGAATGTGCCTCAAAGCACTTGGGTGTTTCCACTGTGGTGGAAAGTCTCTCAGGCCGCATTCTTTTCATGGACTCCAGGGACTGCAGAGACAACTCCCTGCTGAATTTGCCTGGAGCAAGCTGTATTCATGGCAGCCAGAAGCTTCTGGCTTTGGTCCAACTCTGAGCTGGAGGAAGGCCATGAAATCACATGATGTTTGGACTCAAAGGGCAAATCAAAGAATGTGCTTCTCATCCTGCCCCACCCAGCAAAGTGTAAGCAGTGAGCAAGTGGATCCCTCCAAGAAGCTATTTCAACCCACTGGATGTGCCAGCACAGTGGAAGTGTGAGTCTCCAAGCCAGCCTCGCTGGGGTTACCAACACTTAGCAGAATTCCAGAACCAGCTAGTGAGAGTCAGAACACATAGGGAAAGATGGTGGGAGACCCTGGAAAGACACATGTAGGTCATTTTGTTAAGTTTCTCCCCCTCTCCCTCCATTAATGGGAGTGTTAGGGGAAAAAGGATGTCCTAAAGCTAATTCCATACAGGCTTTGTGGACTCCACCCCCACCCCAGGCCAAAGCCAAAGACACTGGGAACTCCAAATCCCATTGTAACAGGGTGGTCCCCAGGAAAGGGGGAGGTTCCCTGCCCCACCCAAGGGAGGGTGGAGCTGAGCAGGAAGAGGAGAAGCTGCAGAAGAGACTGAGGAAGGAAGCAGGATGGAGCCAGGAGACCTGGAAGAGGCGCATGGAGCCTAGAGACACGTGAAGAAACTGTGCTTGTCTTTTGGTCATAGTCTGGGTGACACAGATGTGGGTGAGACCCGTGGGGAGGTGACAATGGCAGTTTTTTATCTTGATGTTGATTTTGCTTTTTTCCTTCCGGGCTTGTCTGGTTATTTCTGACCCTTTGCTGTGGGTCCCCACTGGAAGATGCTTTAGACTTGTGGCAGGCTTTGGGGCTTTGCTCTGGGCCGATCCCATATGGATGGACTTTTACCCACGAGGGGACGGGTAACTTTGGGTGCTTCATTTAGAAACTAGACTCTTTGCCTTACCTGTATTGTTTCCTAGTTTTATTAAAGATCCTTTCCATTAGTCTCATGTGTTTTGTGTTGATGCGGCGGATGGCCGAACCCATTTAGAATAGGCAGGTTTGCGGGGTTTGGGCTGCCCCTCTCCCTGTCCTATAACACCATCACCACCAAAGGGAAGGTGGTTGGGACCTGAGGGTGGGATTAAGCAGCCAGGTTGATATAAAGGCAGAACGTGGGCTTTGGGGGGAGTCCCCCATTTTGGCTCTCCACCAGCTAGCAGGGTCCGGCCAGCTCTGAGAGTGACTTTGGGTTTCCCGGTTGGCGGATCGGGTAGGACGCATTAAAGATTTTATTTCCCTATTTTCTCCCTGAGTTGTACATTTTCCTTATTTCCTTTTCCCTTGTAAATAAACCTTTCATTAACCTTTTGTGTGTGTCTGTAGTGGAGTATTAATAAGTCCCTTTTAAGCGCGTGGGTGAGGACCCACAGCCAGGAACCCGTTCAATATCGGGGCTGTCCTATAACAGGAGTAGGGGTGGAATGATGAAAATAGTAAGTCAGGAGAGGAACGGACATAACCAATATTTCCCAGAAGGTTTGGATAACCAGGATTAGATTTTAGGTGTCCTAATCCAGGTAAGAAATCCAGGATTAGAGGGCAACCTTCCTCTAGTATATTGGTTAATGGCCCATGGCTACTATTCCTGCATAGCTTTGTTAGTTAGATCTTCTAAGGGTCTATTTTTTTCAGACTTCAGTCTGCATATGATGGAGAGTAAAGGTGGGTGTAGAAGAAAACTCAGCTCATTATTGATAAAGAGCAAGAGGACACCTCTCATTTTCTACCTTTTTCTCTGTCTCTTCTGCTTCCCTTCTTTGTTTCAGATTTATATCTTCCATTCTTCTGGCTTAGGGAAAGAATAAAATAGGGCAGTCCCATAATGACTTTGAGAGTGTCCATTATCTAGACTATTCTTAACAGGAGAGTAATTTAGCTCTCCCTGACTGGATCTTATATGGCCTTTCAGAGTCCGCTGTGCAACCTTCTTGAGCCCAGCAGATGATCCTTGGCACAGTGAGCCAGGGGTCATGACAACATGGAGTGTACTCATGGGCCTAGGTGGAATCTTGGCTCAAACACATTGAGATACTGCAATGAACCCTATGAAATTGCAGATATGTAACTTTTAAAAAATCAAACCTTTATTTAAAAATAATTGTAGACTCACATGCAGTTATAAGAAATATTACACAGAGAGCTCATGCACACATTACTCATTTCCCCCTAATGGTAACATTGTGCAAACTATAGTCTAATATTACAACCAGTATGTTGACATGATCCAGTCAAACTACAGAGAGATTCTATCCCCACAGGAGCTCCCTTCTGCCTTTTTATGCCACACCCCTCTCTCCCGGGGAAACCACTACTTATCCTCTATTTATATAATTTTGCCATTTAAGAATGTTATATTAAACTGATATAGCAAGAGAGATCAGAATACTGGTTGCTTCTAGGGGGAGAGATTTGGGGATACATGAGTGCTTAGGGGTTTGGAAGAACTTTCTGGGGTGACAGACATATTTGTTAGGGTAATATTAGACTTGTCTGTTACACAAGTGTGCATCCATTTGTCAAACCCCATCACTCTTTTATGCTTTCTATTATAAGAAAATTATACCTGAATTAAATAAAGATGCATTTTAGACAAAAAATGTTATATTAATGGAATCATACAGTATGTGACCTTTTGAGATTTTTTTTTATAGAGTCATTTTTTATTTATTTATTTGTTTGTTTGTTTGTTTTGTTTATACAAGCACAGGGTACAGTCAGAAGAGAGGGAGGGTGAGAGAATTCACCAGAGCCAGAGCGGGGAGCAGAGCAGGCAGAAGGACCGAAGTACACTGCTGAGGGGAGCAGGGGCGGCAGGAGAGGTCTGAGCGCCATGTGGGACCCTCCTCTGGTGGCCGGGGAGCAGCCGGGGATCGAACCGGCGCCGCAGAGGCCACGGGCAGCTTCGCAACCCAGCGCTCAACCGCTGCGCCACCGGGGAGGCCCCCTTTGAGATTTTTATAAACCATTTGAAAGATAATTAAATGCATCATGTTCCTTTACACCCAAATATCTTAATGCGTATTTCTTAAAAATAAGGATATTTTCTGACATTACAGTTCAGTTGTCAATCCAATTAACATTGATACTTACTATGTAACCGTGATGTAAAATAGGACACATGAAAAGCACTTCATAAATATAGCTGTTTTTACTAAATGACGTAATTGTTAAGGGACCTTGGTGTTGATCATCTTCCCAGACTCTACCAATTACGAGCAAAATCACAAAATCGTGACAGAGACCAAGTGTGGTGGTGGGTCAGCCCAGTCCCTTTTCAGTTTCCTATTCAGGAAAATAGGAAAAGGCCTCTCACCCCGCAGGATGCTGTCAGGCATAATGGCCTGTATGCAGAAGTTCTTTAAAAACCATGAGTGATTCACAATCTGTTGTATGAGAAAGACAAGCATAACTGTTAGATGCAAAAAAAAAAAAAATCCTAATATAAAGTGGGATCACTCTAGAGCAGAAGCAAGGTAGGAAAAAAATATGGGTACCACCCAGGACTTGTCACCATTGAGCAGCTTTGTGATCTCCGGGCACCTCTTGGGGCTTCAATTTGTGGAGCTAAAAAAATCAGTGCACACCTCCGGGATGTCTGTGTTAATTACTGATGCGCGCCGCAGCCGGGCACTCCATGGACACCTGCAGAGGGAAGGACGCACGTCTCGGGCACTCGCTGGAAGCTGCCCAGCTCCGAGCGCGCCCGGGGCCAGCGCCTCCCAGCCGCGTCCACGCCTCGGCCGGGCGCGCCCCGCGGGCTGGCGCGAGCAGGGTCCCCCCCGGCCGCAGGCTCCTCCCCGGCGGCCGCGTCTACCCTGGCGACGGCCGGGCACCTGGCAGACGCGCGCGGCGGCGGGGGAAGCTGGAGGCGACCCTCGGGCGGCGGCGGGCGGCGGGGGAGGGGCGCGGGCGCACAGATGGGAGCAACTGAGAAGGAGGCCAAGAAGAGCCGGAGGCTGTTTTCTTCGCTGCGGCCGTGGAAGGCGACCCGGGCGGCTGTGGAGGGCGCGCGCGGCTGGGAAGGCGGCGCAGGGTGAGTGTGGCGCGGCCCGGGACCTGTTACCGCGCGCGGCCGGCGCCGGCCTCTGGCTGCGGGAGTTCGCGGGGCCCCGGGAGCCGTGGGCGGCATCTCGGGCAGTGTTCGCCGCCCCCCGAGGACTCGCGGGCCCGGGCGTGGCGGGGGCATCGCGGCCTGGGTGTTCGGCCCGGCTGGGGCGACCCTCCGTGGTGACCCTCGGCCGCGGGGCGAGACCACTCCCGGAGCTGCCCGGGCCGCTGGGCAAATCTCAGGAGTGGTTTGGGCACGATCCCTCTCCCCCGTCCACCCCGCCGTCCCTGCTCCTTCAGCATCTCCGGTTGGCGCAGGTGGTTGCAGCTTATTTTCCGCACAAGTCCCTGTCTGCCCTTTTGGCTCTGGACAGAAGGTATCAGCGCGCTCTAGGACAGAGTCTTAGGTTTGTGGTCCCTCCCGGCCGCCTAACACCTGGCCCAGACCCTGCAATGCAGAGCCCATGGAGTGGGGGTGTACTTTCGAACCCTAGGAACCTTCGAGGTCCCCACCCCTTTTCCAACCTGTCTGCGGTGACTCCGTGTTATCCAGTGAGCTCTAGCCACAGTAAAGTATCTCCCAAACATTCCACCGTGTCCTCACCAAGACCTTCACTCACATTCATTCAATCACTACTTTCATTCATTCCACGAATTTTATGAATCTCACTGTATGCCAGAACCTGGAATGAACAGGTAGGCAAGGTCCCAGCTCATGCAACTCCTTCTAGAAGGAAAACAGACATTACGCACATAAAAACAGGTAAAAAACTCCTATTGCAAAATCTCTATTGCAGATATGCTTGGAAGGAATCACATACTCTGCTGGGAGAGGAAAAAAGGCAAAGGTGGACAGGCCTCTGAGGTAGTGCAATTTAAGCTGAGACCTGAGGACCGATTAGGAGTTGCTACAGCACGATTCAGAGGACAGTGTACCTGCCAGAGGAAATAAATAACACGTGGAAAGATTCCCAATGTGCCTGAGCTTAGCAAGGGGAAGGAGGACCTGGCTCAAGGTGTGGGCAGATCATGGCAAGGAGTTTGGATTTTGCACTAAGTGAACTGGGAAGCCACTAAAGCCTTCTAAGCAGGGACATGGCGTGATCTGCTGGCTCACTGCCTTCTCTCTATCTGCAATGGCCATGCCTTCATCTCTAGGCCGGCCAAGTCTCATCCATCAAGAGTA
>NW_023605305.1:59000072-59180072 GCF_014898055.3 Talpa occidentalis
TCCTTTTGGATTCCATTTTCTCAGCATTGGACACTCTCCAAAAGGTTAGCCAGGGAAAGTTTCTGGAAACCAGACATGAAGCAGACAGAGGCTCTTAGGCCAGCAGGCCACTGGGGTTCATTCATTCCTTCTAGAAATGGGCACAAAGTGAAGGTTAATTCAGACCACTTGGCAAATGTTTGCTTGTCCACTAAAGTTATACAAACCAGTCCATGTTGATTGACTGCAAAACTACATCTATTTTATTTGGTCTTTCACAATGTAACTCATTTGAACAAAATCAGACCTTTGTTAAGGAAAATTAGGGTTATAGGAAATCACACTGAGAACAATAGAGATTACTAGCATACTTTAGGACACTGTCTACTACACATTATTGGAGACATTTGATTTTTTTTTTTAATTGGGAAGAACTGGAAATTCATGTGCTAGAAGATACTGTGAAGGCTACCTTTAATAGTGTCTTTTAAACTCAGATTCTGAATCTCCCTGTGTTGAAATCTAAGCTGATTTTAATGATCTCCCACCTGAATGTGATGTTATGGAAAGGGGGTGGATATGTAATAATAATACTGTTTATTGATTTCTCTGCACTAAGTACTTTATTAACATTATTTTATTTAATTCTCACCAAAACCTATGAGGTAAGAACCATTATTAGCTTCATTTTAGAGAAAAGGGAAATGAGATTTAGAAAAGTGAGATAACTTGGTCAGTCACCTAGTTAGTTAAGAGTTAATATATGAACTCAGATAAGTTTCTAAAGGTGTTTGTACTTCTCCATAGTCTACACCCCCTTCTCAGGTGTTCTGGCTCTGTTCTGCATGTGTTAGTGCTCGTCTGCTCTCTGTCTCTGTCTCTGTCTCCGTCTTCGTCTCTGTCTCTTTGTGTGTGTGTGTGCTCATTTGTGTATGTAAAATCTCCTAAGGAAAGTCACTTTAACTGTCTGAACTAAGTTGTTCTGGGCCTCCCTGGTGGTGCAGAGGTTAAAGACAGCACTGTCAAGCTATCACCAGCCACTGCAGCATGAGTTCGATCCCTAGCTGGCCAGGGAGCAGCCCACAAGGCGCAGCAGACCTCTCCTGTCTTGCCCGCTGCTCCCCTGAGCAGTGTATTTCAGTAGATCTGCCTGTTGTGCTCCCCACTCTTGCTGGTGAATCCTCCCATCTAGTTCTTGCATGAATAAATAAATAAATCTTAAAAAAATAAATAGGGCCTCCCTGGGGGCTCAAGGGGTTAAGCACCGCACTATGAAGCTATCTGCAACCTTTGTAGCATAAGTTCGATCCCCAGCCAGGGAGAAACCCACATGGCTCAGCAGACCTCTGCTGTCTCACCTGCTGCTCCCCTCAGCGGTGTCTTTGGTCCGTCTGTCTGTTCTGTTCCTCACTCTGTCTCTGATGGATCCTCTCATCCCCCACATCTCTGGCCTGTACTCCAGCTCTTGCATGCATAAATAAATAAATTTAAAAAAAATAAATAAAAAATAAAGTTGTCCTATCTTTAAGAAGGGAATAATATGTACAAGATAGACTTGTATGTATGTGTGTGTGTGTGTATATCAGTGAAGCCCTGTGTACTCCCAATTATTACTATGTTTAAAAAAGTATGGCTTCAACTGAAGCAAATAACAACACAATTACTAAACAAACACAATTACTAAACAAATCTTTTAAATACATCATTTACTTAGTGACTTGACCTTTCTCAACACTCTACAATGATTCTTCCTATGGGAATAAGTCCAGACCCCTTAGCTGAGAGAAGCCTGGCTATTCTTTCTTCATTTAGTCTATGGTCTCATAAGGATCAAACATTCACAGAGTTTGGGCTGTCTTTTTACTGTCATCTTTTTTTTTTTGATGGTTCTGAATCATGACATTCCAAATAATGCCTACATCTTAATCCCCATAACCTGGGGAGCCTGTGAACAATATAGGAAAAGGGACTTTGCAGATGTGATAAAGATTTTAAGAAGGAAAGATAAACTTGGATTATCTGAGTGGGTACAATGATATAATCACAAGGGTGCTTTTAAGAGGGCAGTCGGAGGTTCAGAGTCAGTAGCAGGGATGTGACAACAGCAGCCAGAAGGTGACATGAAGAAGGGGCCAGCAGCCAAGAAATTCAAGGGGCTTCAGAAGTTGAAACAGGCAGGAAAACAGTCTGTCTTGAAGCCTGCAGAAGCAACACAACTCTGCTGACTCCGATTTTGTGGACTTCTGACCTCCAGAACTATGAGAGGATAAATTTGTTCTGTTCAAACCACTACATCTGAGGTAATTTATTACAGAAGCAAAGGAAACTAACTTAGCTTTCATGCCAGATCATTCCCAATACTGCTCTTTCGCCCAGGCTGTTGCCCTCACTTGAAATGTCCAATTCTTTTTCGATCCACTTTTCTGAATCTTACTTTCACATTCCAGTCCTATCTAATACCTCCAGCCAATAAATTGTTTACCACAGAGTCAACAGACTACCTGGCCATACTCTGATATGTATTGCTCATTTATTTATTGATTCCTCAAATATTTGAGGAATCTGTGGAGACACAGATCTTCAAGAATCCCATTGTCTAAGAAAGGAGACAAGTGATTCATTCATTCAGTTATGAGAGAGGTGATTATGGAAGGCTATATGGAGAATATCAACTATCTAGGGGTAGGCAGGAAAGGCTTCATGGAAAAGATGGTGCTTGGGGAAAGTTTTGAAGCTTTAGATTTCAAGTTGTTTCATTTTCCAATCTTAACATTTCCAAAAAGATTGGAGAAGAGGAGAATCATTTACAGTATTACTCAAAAATAATCGCATCTGAATTCAGTACTAAGCTTTGCTACTCCACGATCATTTTCTCCAACTGTAAAGTAGGAATGATGATAATATTAGCTCCTGCCTTATCAGTTGTAATCTACTTAACTGAAATGCCAGTTGCAGAGTAAGCATGCATGTTTATAATTATTTAAATTCCTCCAGGGGAGGTGCTGCTGGCCTAGACACATAAACTGAGTCATTGAGAACAGATTTTTCTGTCCCTCCCTTCCTCCCTCCCTCCCTCCATCCATCCATCCATCCATAATTTGGAACTCGTTTTTGTGTACTCTGCAGAGTAGCACAATTCTCAGCAAATGGTGGGTACTTTATAATTGTTCACTGATTTGCCTTTGTACCAGAAAATTTCATTTGTAGTTTCACAGCTAGAAATAGTAATGCTTATTTTTACTCCCTTCACTTAACCAACTTCCACTGTGTTTGGATTGGACAGTTATTGTCTTAATAACTGAGCTCACGCTTAAGATACTGCATATTTGGAGAGATGGGTTTACCTTGAAGCTAGCAGCAGATTTATTGTGAAGCTAATAAAGCACAAGTCTTGCATAGGCCCCTTCCAAAGTCCTGCTCCTAATTTTATGTTTATAGTGTTGCATTCTTTTTTCACAGATAGAGTCCCTAGAATTGTATGTTTCATACCGCACAAAACCTGGATCTCCCTCTGCATAGGGACTAAGCATGTGGACTCTGAAGCCATATGCCTGGATTCTAAGCTAGATCTTTGGCTTACTAGCTGTTACATCTTCCTGGTTTTCTTATCTGGAAAATAGAGTTGATGATAAGGCAGCCTAATTCATTGGGTTGTTGAGAGGATCACATAAATTAGTTTTAGTCAATGTCTAGTAATTCTTAGCAATTATTATTTATTTATATTTATTTATTTATTTATTTATTTATTTATTTATTTAAGATTTATTTATTTATACAAGCACTGGGTACAGTCAGAAGTACGGGAGGGTGAGAGAATTCACCAGAGCCAGAACGGGGAACAGAACAGGCAGACTGACGAAATACACTGCTAAGGGGAGCACCGGGCACAGCAGGAGAGGTCTGTCGCACCATGTGGGACCCTCACTGGTGGCCGGGGATCGAACCAGCGCTGCGGAGGCTGTGGACAGCTTCGTAGCCCAGCATTCACCCACTGCGCCACCAGGGGAGGCCCAGCAATTATTATTAATTATGGAGAATCTTAGGAAATTTTTTTTTTTTTTTTTTTTTTTATAGAGGCATGTTTTTATTTATTTATTTGTTTGTTTGTTCGTTCGTTTTTTGTTTATACATGCACTGGGTACAGTCAGAAGCGCGGGAGGGTGAGAGAATTCACCAGAGCCAGAGCAGGGAGCAGAGCAGGCAGAAGGACTGAAGTACACTGCTGAGGGGAGCAGCGGGCGGCAGGAGAGGTCTGCGCGCCATGTGGGACCCTCCTCCGGTGGCCGGGGAGCAGCCGGGGATCGAACCGGCGCCGCAGAGGTCGCCGGCAGCTTTGCAACCCAGCGCTCAACCGCTGCGCCACCGGGGAGGCCCTCTTAGGAAATTTTTGAGGCTATTCAGGCAAGAATAGTAGTTAAGAGATTAAGCTAGAGTAGAAGCTTCATGAGAGCAGAGATAATCTTGTCTTGCTCACTTCTTTATCCATTAAAAAGATGAATGCATATTATATTCTTAATCATTACACCATACTGCTTCACTTTTAATATATTATTGTATGGTTTTATACTTGTGTCTTTTTCTATAACTGGATTGTGATAATATCAATTTATATCTTACTATGTAGGATTATTCCTTCTTCCAGAATATACATATATGGCACATAGTAGGTACCCAATAAAATATGTCTTGAATTGATTCATGACTTAACAGGATAATTTAAAAAATGACTTATAGTCTTTTCTGACCAACTTTAGTTTCTTGGTAAAATCTACATAGGACAAGTCTAAGGTACATTTTGGCAAGATTAAAAATACATGAACTACACAAATAGATGGATCACATTATTGAATGCAGAGAGAGAGAATTGCTTGCCCTCGACCTCACAGAGTTGTTAATCATTTACTTTATATAAGCACCTTCTCTGTAGTGTAAGATGCAGGTGGGCTCAGGAAGGAAAGACAAGGTCATGTGGAAAAAGGGATATTGGTTTAGGAATCAGGGAACCTCAATTCTCAGCTTATCCTCTCTCCAGCTCTGTAACCTTAGATGAATCATTTAGCTTCATCTGATCCTTACTTTGTTTATCTGTATAAAGGAAACAATAATATTCACAGGGCTACTTTACAAGATGGCTTATTAAATTTTGTATTTTGTGAAAAAGTGCTTTATAATTTTTGCCTGTCTAAGAACTTCTGTAGCACCTATATGTAATAGGTACCCATAAATGTTGCTTAAATAAATTAATAATTCTACATAGAGTTCTGTAAGTCAGTTAAAATTATTGCAATCTGAGGAGGAAAGGCAGACAAATAAGAGCATAATAAAATAATGTACAATAAATGAAAAATTTGGCATGGTGGTTAAGGATACAAAATATGTTTTTTCAGAATATGTTCTAAATCTGATCATTCTTACCACCTTCTACTATCTTTTACCTAGACTAATTTTAATAAATTTCTAATAGCTGTCTTTTGTTTTTACTCTCATCAGCTATAGCTTATTTTTACATAATCAACAGCATGAACTTTTAAAAAATGCTTATCATATCATGTCACTACTCTTACTTCAAGCCCGCCAACAGCTTCCTGTTTTATTTGTAATAAAATCCAAGCTTTTTACTATGACCTAGTAAAATCCAAGCTTTTTACTATGACCTAGATCACACTCAGTGTGATCTAGCTCTTGCCTGCCTTTCTCGAACCTTGTCTTTTACCACACTCTGCCTTATTCATGATATCTAGCCACCTTGGCCTTGCTGTTCTCTGAACAGGTGAAACTTTCCTGCTGTAGGCCTTTACACTTTCTCTTCTTCCTGCCTGTTTTGCTTTTTCTTTAGATATTTATGTGACTCTCTACTCATCATTCAGGCCTCCGGTCTAAATCTAGGAATTCCCTGACTCTCTGAAATTGCCTCCCCATACTCCTATTTTATGACTCTGAAAAATTATAGAATTCTTTGTTAATTTACTTCTTAAAATATTGTTTATTTCCCTTTGAAAAATAAAAGCATCAGCAGGGTGAGGACTTTATTTCCTGTATTCCAAGTTCTGTTTTTTCTAGTCCTTGTAAGTTTCTTTTCCTTCTTTTTAATGGTTTTTACTTATTGCTATTTCCATTTACCTCCTTATTTCACCCACTTGTCATCTTTAGGAAGGTTGCCTCAGTTTTGGGATTCAGAGGGCCCTGCTATCCTAGTCATTTTAAAAGAATAGTGTGTTTTCATACACAGGATTCACATTCCAAAGTTCCCTGGCTCATTCAAAAAAAACCCCACTGAAATAACAAATCTTTTTGCCAAAATTATACATGCCATAATAATTGGCTCATTCATTTAGAATTCTGTGAAACATTGCCCCATGTCAGACAGTGTTGCTTTGCCATGTGGAGTGTATGTGAGTGTGTGTGTGTGTGTGTGTGTGTGTGCATGCATGCATGTGCATGCATATACTCATTAGGTATAATGAGTATGTGTGCAGTTATTGACACTGTTTATGGAAGGAGGGATACCGTCTTAGAGTCCACCTTTCCTCATGCTCCACATTGCCACATTTCTTTTATCCTAAATAACTAGAATGAAAATGTTTATTTTTATCTTAAATGGAAGAGGCTGCATCTCCTTGGCATAGCCCCTAGGTAGGCCTGCCCATTTGCCTGCTTGCCACTGATTGGCATGGCTTCATCTTGGGTTTTGGGTTTAGCTGTTCTTTTCCCATTGCCATTCATTTTTCTCCTCTGTTGCCTAATATAACATAATGTGCAGAAACCCCCTGCCACTATTTTCTAGATATATACATATATATTGAATTTTTCCATGAACTCCTCAGGCCTATTGAACACTCCCTTTTCTCTCTGTGCTCCCATAGCTTTCTATATGTATACACTTAACATAGTGCTCTTCCTTATGTGTTGTTTTTTCTTTTTTCTAAATAAAATGCAATGATTAACCATTGGTTTACAATACTGTATTAGCTTTAGGCATACAGCTTTACCCCTTAGTAATGTCTTCCTTGACTTTGTAGGCATATCCCTTGTACTTACCCATCGCTGCCCAGCCCTGAATGGACTATGAGGACATTTGTCAAATGAATGCTTTGTGTCTGTATTTTTTACTTTCCTTTTGAGATTTTGATCATCTTTTATTTTGGACATCCACATTTCTACAAGTATGACCAAATGTAAAGAGGGCATGTGTCATCCTGACTTTTAGAGAGAAGACCTTCCCCACAAGACACATGTCTCTGACTATGCAGTGCAGCTTGCCTGTGTAAACCTCTTGCATTGTTTGGAGATTCTATCCTTTGCCAAGCATCTAACCACCCACAGGCAGGCACACTGCTGTCCAAACAGATGGACAAGGGAGATAGGCAGGCCAAAGCCCATGGATGAACATGCAATGAATTGGTGTAGAGAAGCCAGTAATATTGGAAATGAATGCGAGTCCTTGCTGTGCAGTATCCAGCATAAGGTGGACCAGTGGGGACAATGTTTTGACACTGAGCTGGGAACAAAGAAAGAGGTAAAGTGTGAATGAGAGTGCAATGATTTGGATGTTTTAACAGGTGTATGAAAGGCCCCAAAACATGGGTAGCTCTGAAATGTTCCAGTTGGCTTAGCAGGGAGAGTTAATGTCATCTTCAACCTGGTCATTTCTGAGAATTCACATCTGATCCAATCACCCATCAAGAGTCATTCATTCAGTCAATAAGTATTTATTAAACATCTAACATGTACCAGACGCTGATAGGTACCAGAGAGGTATACACCCAGGAACAATAATATCTGTCTATAATAATATCTCTCACATGATATCTGTCCTATAAAAACTCACATTCCATAATTATATAACTTTAATTATAATTAGAAGTACTGTGAAGGAGAAGGACAGGGAGCTAAGTGATGTATAATGAAGGCTTTTAGTGTGGAGGATCTGGAAAGATGTTTCCAAGAAGTGATATTGAGGTTGAAATCTGAATAATGTGTGTATTTGTAGTGGCAGTGGGGTTGTGGTAGGGCAGAGAACAGGAGGGCATTCTTGACAACAAAATAACCATTTTATAGTGTCTCTTTGAAGTAGCAATTAGCTGTTTAAACTCTTGTGATGGGGCATTCACTCCCTCCAGAGGTAACACTTGAATCCCTTTGTTGAAAGGTCATTTTGTACCAAAAACTTTCTCTCTGCATCTTCTGACCTTTGGTCTTATATCTGTTTCTTGGGAACTTGTAAAATAATCCAGCTCCTTGTTGGACCCCAATAGCAGGGGTCTTCTTCAAGTTTCCTCTCCTACTGGTAAGTTATTTGACATCTCTAAGCCTCAGATATCTTTCATCTATAATCAGGGATAGTTAATAGTGTCTGCTTCATAGAGTTGATGTGAAAGCTATCTGAAAGAATTTATGTAAAAACTTGGTTCAAAACCTGAAACATAGTAAGTTAGCCATATACTCAATAAAAATCAACTATTATGATGGTTATTATTATGGTATACTTGTCTTTATTATTGGATTAACTACTCTTTAAATGTAGGGAATATAGAAAAAGCTGGATTTTGGAATCAGACAAGCTTCATTTCACAGTGGGTCTATAATATGTACTAAATACAAGTATGTGACAAGTTATAAAAAGTATAAACATGGTGTATGTCATTACTACTCTAAATTACAGCAAGAATAAAAGACATAATAAGAAAAGATTCCAGCACAAAAGCTTGTATTTTAGTAATTAGTTTTCAATTAACCTGTGTTTCATTTAACTCCTTTGGTTCCATAGTGATTTGTTCATTTGTGCATTTATAATTCAGTACCCACCTACTTTCAAAAAGTATTAGGCTTTTTGAGTAGTAGTTAATACATAGTTGTGAATGAATGGAATGGGCAAATGAGTGAAATTTGCCTTCCTAACAACATTTTTCATGGGGCCTGATGAAGATTTTACCAGCAAAAAGTGGAAGCTCAGTGTTTTATAGATGAGGAAGTGGCAGAACACCCAACCAGGTACTGATGCTGGTCTTCCGGGACCAGGAACCCTGCTCATGCCTCAAGCTACCTATAATGAAAAGTCTGGTATCTGCCACCTGTCTCATAGTTCTGTCCTGAGGATTAATGAGATAATGTCTGAAGAACCTTGTGAAGCCTTTTGAAGGGAATACAGGAAAAAGTATCATTTCACTGAAGTCAACTACTGAGAAGAGCTCCGAATAACACCGCTGTGGTCAGCTTGTAGTAGATGGCTTTACAAAATGTTGTTTTGTTGATATTCAATTACAGCCACTTTTAGACACTGAGCTCAACTTTGGGGCATGCTCTTTCTGAGGACCCCACACTTTTAATAGTTACTCTAGAATTGTCTCAAAGACTCTTGAGGATTGTCTGTATCACCTGTGTGTTTGTTAACAGTAGTTTCCTGGGCTTTAACTTCAGAACTACAAACTTGCAAAACTCCAGGAAGCACTATTTATATGTAATGCAATGTGAATGGTGCCCCCTGGTGTTGTTCAGTGTGGCAGCAGTGCTTACCTAGACTGACTGAATGGGGATTTTTACATTTTTAACAAGCTCTTCAGGCACATTAGCATTGAGAAGCCCTGTCAACATTCAAAAAAGTGTGACTGTTTTTTCCTGTATAGATTGTAGGGTTGGGAGGTAGATGGGGGAGAAGGGAATAAAGCTGAGTGATAATGAGCTCTTTACACCTTCACCCAATCACTGAGCAATAATAAACCAATTAGGAAAACAATAACTAACATTTATTGAGTGACTTTACTAATGTCAGTGCAAGGCATGATCTCATTTCATCTTTAAAATAACTTCATGAGAAAAGTACTACTCTTTCCATTTTATAAGTGAGTAAAGTGAAATTCAAAACATAGTTATGGTATAAAGTAAATATTCAGTAAATGTTAACTATATTATAAGTGTATCTGTGAAAATACTTTTAAAAATAGAAATACCCTGCTTTCACAATCAGATAAGAAGAGCAGCATTGATGATAGGGCAAATGCCTAGCACTGGCTTGGGTGGGACTGTTTTGTGTAGTATGAAGGTGATAGGCACCTATGGAAAGAAGAAAAACAAGGTGGGGGGGTGTATAAAAACTTGCTTTATCTAGTCAACCTTCTCACCTCTCAAGAGTAGGAGAGAAAACTTTATTCTTCTATACCATGTCCAAAACTCAAGAGGTCTTTGTAGTGTTTGTCTACATTAGATAAATAATAAGTTGTGGGTTAGCCCATTATTAAACTTCTATCAGAAAAATATAGTCTAGTAAAGTCAAAGCTTAACTTTTGGAACATAATCGCTTCATAAATTGTGAATTATGACAGGGCATGTCCTATAAGTTTCCTTTCCAGGTTGCAAATTTAATCAGAGGTTAAACATGGGCAAATATTCTGGAGGAGGGTTAGGCAGAATATTTAGAGAATTAGAGTTTTATATGCACTTCTATTAAGGAAGACATCACCAATAGTATACTAAAATATGTTCTTCTTTTCTGGATCCAGAGTTTGACCATATTTCCTGGCTTCTGTTGTAGTTAGATGTGGTTATGTGATGTGGAGTTTGAAGAGAGGTGATATATACCAATTTTAAGTATGATTTTTACAGAAAGTTCTCAAGGAAGTTTCTCATAAAACCTTCCACTCATGCCTCTTACACCCTGCCCTCTTTCTCCCTAACTGGAATTGTAACAGGGTGGTCCCCAGGAAAGGGGGAAGTTCCAGGTTCCCTGCCCCACCCAAGGGAGGGTGGAGCTGAGCAGGAAGAGGAGAAGCAGAAGAAGAGACTGAGGAAGGAAGCAGGATGGAGCCAGGAGACCTGGAGCAGGCACATGGAGCCTAGAGACACGTGAAGAAGCTGCGCTTGTCTTTTGGTCGTGGACGGGGTGACACAGATGTGGGTGAGACCCATGGGGAGGTGACAATGGCAGCTTTTATCTTGATGTTGATTTTGCTCTTTTCCTTCCGGGCTTGTCTGGTAGTTTCTGATCCTTTTCTGTGTGGGTCCCCACTGGAAGATGCTTTAGACTTGTGGCAGGCTTTGGGGCCTTGCTCTGGGCCGATCCCATATGGATGGAGTTTTACCCACGAGGGGATGGGTAACTTTGGGTGCTTCATTTAGAAACTAGACTCTTTGCCTTACCTGTATTGTTTCCTACTTTTTATTAAAGTTCCTTCCCATTAAAGTGTCATATGTTTTGTGTTGATGCGACGGATGGCAGAACCCATTTAGAATAGGCAGGTTTGCGGGGTTTGGGCTGCCCCTCTCCCTGTCCTATAACAGATTGGTGATGGCAGGGGCAGTCTTGGAAACTGTGTGTTGAAAGGTCAGAGCTGTTATCAGCCTAGCTCCTTGAGTGACTGTATGGAACAAGCCACTTCTGACTGGGTTCCTTCCCTGGTATGTTCTGTGAGAAAGGATGAACTTTCTTTAAAAAGAATTTTGGAGATCTGTTCATGATTACAACTTGATTCTGTCTAACAAATACATCTGTGATGACTATGTGTTTTTTATAGATACCACTCTATGAAAATCTTACTGTGATTTCCCCTACTTTCCTTAGAAGATCTCTAGATTAACCATTGGGAACTCTTACTGGGAAAAAATGAAGAGCTTTAAAAAAATAAATAAATGAAATTTATGAACAAATAAAGATTAGTCCTCCTTTTGACAATTTAATTATAAGCAATATTCAACTTGCCTTAGGCTAATGTTTATTATAAAAATAATCAAATTATTTATAATTACATTTTCAATTTGTGATTATGCCCTGCTCATCTTTTTATCAACAAGATAATTGAGTGATTACTAAATGCTAGGCTAGTTGTTGACAAAATACTAGAGAATATGGAATTTATTCAAGGCTATGTATTTAAGTTAATACTTAGTGAGGATCTATCCATATGATAGGTTCTGGAGATTAAAATATGAGTAAGATATTCTCTTATGAAGTTAAAGAACACTTAAATGACTCATAAAACGAGTTTATGAATTGTTCACTCCTAAAGAAAGGGGTCTTCTTGTTTGTTTTTAACCAGCATTGACTATTTGCCAATCCACTAGGTTTATAGTAGCTATTAGGATGCTGACGATATTATTAACTCAGAAGAGCCAGGATTTTGGCCTTGTTCCTTGTTCAATAATATTTGTTGAACATAGAATAATGGAAGGGGAATATAATGGGTCATCAAATCCAGTTACCCATCTGATATTTGTTCTTCCTTTGGAACATCCTGCCCACTGACAGTTCAGTTTGCTAGAATATCTACCAGGAAGGAAATGTTTCTGCCTCCTGAGGAATACCCGACTTTAAACAGATCTTATGTTTAAAAGTTTTTCATTATAAAGAAATGAGAGATAAAATGACAACGGACTATTTTAAAGAAAATATCATAGATTCCAATCATTTTCAGTACCTTGCTTCATTATACCAATAAATGTTTCCTGAGTACTATTTTAGACATAGTGATAGGGGGCGGGTGACAAGAGAAACAGGTACTTGATATGATTTTTTCAAAGTTAAGAAGACAATACATGTACTGTAGGTATGCATATGCCTTAGGACATTTGCATTTGTGGTTTCCTCTGCCTGAAATTCTTTTCCTCCAGATTAATGCCTGGTTCACTCCCTTACCACTTCAGGTCCTTTTTAAATATTATCTTCTCAGTTGAGCCTTTGGTAACTTTGCCATTTAAAATTGCACCCTCTCTTACAACAACCCCACATTCTTTATTTCTTTTTCCTGACTTATTTTTCTAAATAGCGTTTATTATTTCGCATACCATAAATATTTTAAAATTTATTTCCTCATTATCCTTCCTGTACAATGTAAACTTTGTGAAGACAGAGGACTTTGCTTGGTTTGGTTACTCTTGGCAAATGTAAATGACTCAATAAATATTTATTCAATATTATTGAATGAATTTAAATGTATAAACATAATCAAAAGGTGTCAAATGAATAGTACAAATAAGAAACTCACCTTTGTCTTGCATCAAGTAACAGATTATTCCTAAGATGATCCTTAGACTTTTTAAAATGAAGTCTTAATTTCATTGGATAGTACTTTTTTTTTAGAATATGCATTTTTATTTTATTTTTTGCATAGAAGAACTGGGGTACAGGCCAGAGGTGTGGGGCCGGGGTGAGAGGATTCACCAGAGACAGAGTGGGGAGCAGAACAGGCAGATCTACTGAAATACACTGCTCAGGGGAGCAGCAGGCAAGACAGGAATGGTCTGCTGTGTCATGTGGGTCAGCTCCCTGGCCGGGGATGGAACTCAGTGGTTGGTGATAGCTTGATAGCACTGAGATTTAACCCCTAGGCCACCAGGGAGGCCCAGTACTTTATTTTTATAAACATTATGACAAAAACACTTTTATTTCCAGTAAAAGTGTTTTTGTATTATGTTAGGGTACATATGCATTATAGATGATTTGGAAAACATAGAAAGTAACAACGAAAAAAATATATGTGATCCATAACTTCAATATTCAGAGATAACTACTCTTAGCATTTTGATATAACTTCTTCTAGTCTTTTTCCTAGGCATTTATTTATTTTTGCAAAATAATAATTATACTATATGTGTATTTTAATCTTGATTTTTAAAAGAAATAACATTTCTAATATAGGTTGCCCCAGCTATCTGAAAGTAGGACATTCCTATTTGTTATAATATGGTTAAGTTATTTTGGGGTGTGGAAATGCTTTACCATTAACTTATATGGAAAATTTTTATGTATTCCCAGACTCAAAAAAGTAAATAGGAACCAAATTACTAAATAGGAACATTCTACTTTCAAAGAGCAGGAGAAATCTGTAGCTGCATTGAATTTTATTACATAATAGTCCAATAATTTATTGTATCTTTTGTCTGTTTTTGGACATTTGGGTTGGTTCTAACAATTTGTGGTGCAATGAATGTCTTTACACATAAAATAAATAAATCTTTTCTGAGACTGAATATTTCCTTAAGGTAAATTTCTAAAGTGGGAATTAGTGGCTAAGAAGTCTGAAGTTCTTTTTATTACTTTTATTATGAAGAATTTAAAAAGATCAGAAAAGTAGAAAGAAGTGTAGTAAATTCCTATTTTTATCCATCTAGTTTTTTTTTAAGATTTATTTATTTATGCATTTAAGAACTGGGGTACAGACCAGAGATGTGGGAGGTGAGAGGATTCACCAGAGACAGAGTGGGGAACAGAGCAGGAAGATTGACTGAAATACACTGCTGAGGGGAGCAGCAGGTGAGACAGGAGAGGTCTGTTGCACCAAGTGGGTAGCTCCCTTGCCAGGGATTAAACTCATGCAGTAGTGGCTGCGGGTAGCTTCATAAGTTGTGTCTTAACCTCTTGTGCTAACTAGTTTTTATAGTTAAATTTTGTTGTGTCTTTCATCTATTTTTTAAAATAGGTTAAAAAAAATCTCGAACAGATAAGGACTTTTACAAGGTAGTTTAAAAATCATAACCATGTCACAATGTTCACAAAATAAAATGAATAATTCCTTAATATCATGTTCAGCTTTCCCTAATTGTCCCCAAATAACTTTTTACAGTTGGTTTGATTGAAACAGGATTCAAATAAAGTCCACACATTGATTTGGTTGTTATGTTTCTTAAATCTCTTTTCACTTTTAGTAATTTCCCTTTCTGTCTTCCCACTTATGCTATTTATTTGCTGGGGAAAGTGGAGAATTGGTCACATAGAACTTCCCACATTCCAGCGTTATCTGATTGCATTCTTGTGAAGTTATGTGATATGTTTTTCTATCCTTTCTATTTTCTGCAACTATGTAGCAATTTTCAGACTTTACTGGGCATCAGTATCACCTGGAGGGCTTGTTAAAACACAAATTGCTGGGCTCTACCCCTAGAGATTCTGGATCAGTAAAAATCAGGGTGATCACTAGAATTTGCATTTCTAACATGTTTCCTGATGATGATGATGGTCCACAGTATACACTTTGAGAATCACTGCTTTAGCAGGAAGATTAGATCCCTTTAAAAGAATGGCTGGGTTCATAACTTAAGAAATATATATCTTCAAACATATATAATCAAAGTATTTGCTTGAGGAAATATGTATTGGTTTGGTTATAGGATTGTTTTCTTGTTTTTATTCTTCAGTTTCTTATTTTGAAAAATTTCAATCTTACAGAAAATCTGAAAGGTGTTAAAAGTTTTTAAAGGTTTTTGAATTCCGAAAAGACTCTAACATAGTAATGTATATTTGTTCAATTTACCATATCCTGTCCCAAAGTGAGTTTTAATATTCAAACAAATCTTGAGCCGTTTGATTGGTAAAAAAAAAATATTTTAATTATTTTAACTCCAAATTAATAGGTTACTGGTGAGGGTTGCATTTAAAATACTTGACTGGTCATTTCTGAGTCTTGATTCTTTATCCATTTGTGTATTATATCTTTAGTGTTTTTAAAAAATTAATATATATACACAAGGGACTATGGTGATGGATCATGGGTGCTTTGGTGGTGGGAGAACTACCAGGACTACACCTGAGAGGAGAAATCAATGCTGTACAAAAATGAACTATGATGTAAAAAAATTAATTAATAAAAAAACAATATCTATGGGCTCATTCCATATTAAAGATAATTCTTTTCATATATTTGTCATAGATTTTTTTTCCTCCAACTCATTAATTTAGTTTTTCCAGATTACTTACAGTTTTTTAACAGTAAAGTTTGTGTTATCAAATCTCTTGACCCATTACTTTGGGATCTTTTCCATTATTTTGTACAGTCCTTGTCAATCTGAAGTAACTATTCACTTACATTTTCTTCTAGTTTTTACTTATCTACTTGCTTGTTTGTTGTCAAAGCTAATTGTACCATTTACGTGGAATTTATTAGTGTGTTCTAGGAGGATACTTACTTTGGGTGGCCAACAAGCAGAGTATAATAGAATTTTCTGAGAAATCCCTCACAGCCTGGATTTGCTGCGGGAGTATATGTTAGATAACTTATCTATGAACCATGGAAACATTTGAAAAGGTAAGGCAGACAATACACTGAAGAATCATTTGTCACAAGTAATTGCAGGCCATCAAAAAGAGGTGGGAGAGTATATGAATCATGATGTAAGAACTGTGAAGGGCTGGCATTGGAGTCCAGTCAGAGGCTATTAGTGAATAGGCTGGTCCTCAAATGAGATACAAATTTTATGTCAAGAGGGGAAGGCTACAGAACAAATCATTCTAGTTTGGGTTCCAACTTCAGTAATATAGGAAGTAGTTTTCACCAATCTTTGCTATTATCTTTTGCATGCCTTTCATTCTGTCGTTTATCCTTAACTCTTAGCTGTAAGAAATCATAGTATCTAAAGGGGAAGAAAGTTTGACTTCTGCAATTTATGTGAGCTACCTAGGATCTAAAACAAAGCTGCAACATGGCACCAATCAAAATAAAAATCTGCCACTGGGATTCAGTGTGACTTAAAAAACATGCATAGATGTCTAACATCTGAAGTCCTCATGTCTAATTAGCTAAATAAAAATGCTACTTCAGTTTTTAAAGTGCTTTTATTATCTTGTGAAATGCACATGTTAAAAGAGCTTTTCTTTCAAAAGATCTTCGCAATGCATTCATGGAGAGAATGTCTACTTTTGTGGTTGTTTGGCACTATGAAAAGCACTTAGCATCTAGCAACGCCTCTGTTGTCAACATCTGCAATGCCCACTTAAATATTGAGTCAGTCAAAGTTTAGAAATAATAATATAATTCATTAATCAACTACTATGATGCAACTCCTGAATAACTTTTGCTTTATTTTTACTATTTTTTTATAATATCATTATTATTTCTATTTTACTGATGAGGAATTAGAATTTCAGAGAATTTGAGTAGCTTGCCAATCTCATGGTCTAAGATGACTTCTTTTTAAAAGATGCTATTTATTTTTGTGTAGAAGAACTGAGTGTTGGCTAGAGGTGCAGTGGGTGAGAGAATTCACCAGAGACAGAGTAGGGAACAGAACAGGTTGATTTATTGAAATACACTGTTAAGGGGAGCAGTGGGCGAGACAGGATAAGTCTGCTGTGTCATATGTTGGTTAGCTCCCTGGCTGGGGGATCGAACTCAGGCTGTAGTTAGTGGTGATAGGGCTGAGACTTAACTCCTAGGCCACCAGGGAGGCCTTGACTTCTTCAATGTCATGCAAGTCTGCAACTGCAGCGACCAGGGCAGAAGAATGGATAGAGGAAGGGCATGCTCCTTTCCTTGAAGGACATTTGTGGAAGTTACACAGGATACTTGCACTGCCTTGCAACTAAAGGTAGCCATAACTCTAGATTCTGGGGAATGGAATATAAGCCAATATTGAAATACTGAAAAAAAATCTCAATTTCATTCACTAGGGTAGATATGTATTTATTTAAAAAATTTTTTATTTATATATTGAGGTACCCTTGTTTTACATCCTTGTTCGTGTTTTGACAGTATAAGATTTCCCCCTCAAGTGTAATCACTGTAGCACTCCCAACTAGGGTAGATTTTTAGAATGGAATGTACATGTTTAAAATTTTGATAAATGGGCCTCCCTGGTGGCGCAGCGGTTGAGCAATGTGTTACGAAGCTGTCTGCAGCCTCTGAAGTGCCGGTTCAATCCCCAGCCACTAGTGAGGGTCCCACATGGTGCACAGACCTCTCCTGCTGTTCCCACTGCTCCCCTCAACAGTGTACTTCGGTCCTTCTGCCTGTTCTGCTCCCCGCTCTGGCTCTGGTGAATTCTCTCACCCTCCCGCGCTTCTGACAATATCTTGATAGAGCTGAGACTTATCCCCTGCATCACCAGGAAGGCCCCCTAGGTTTGCCTATTTTATTTATTTATTTTATTTTATTTTATTTTTTTAAGTTTTTTTTCATAATATTCTTTTTAAAAAGATTTATTTATTTATTTATACAAGCACTGGGTACAGTCAGAAGCACGGGAGGGTGAGAGAATTCACTGTACCCAGTGCTTGTATAAATAATCTTTAAACTAAAAAAAATTTTTGATAATTATAGCCAAATTGTCGTCCAAAAGGCTTTTCTTAAAAAAAATCAATACATAGTTCCAATGGGGAAAAATTAAGTGATCTAAGATCATGGATCTAAAATCCATAGATTTTAGGTAAGTCAAACACCTAGGAATCAAAATTCCCTTCGTTATGTTCTTTCTACTATATTGTTGTTCATTTATTCATTTATTCTCTCAACAAAAATCAAGCACCTACTATATATTGTATTACAGGAAAACAAAGACCCAGACCTAGCCTTCAAGTAAAGTAGTCCAAGTCTCTTCCATCCCAGTACTAGTTTCAGTAAAGAATATATTAGGCCATATCTAGTGTTAATATTAATAATATTAGCTATTAGCCCTTAAGCACTAGAAGTATATCAGGCTATGCCAAGTACTTTACATACATCATCTATTTTAATCCTTACAACAAGTTTGTGAATATTTATTACATACTTGTTTTATAGATGAGGAAAAGTAACTTAACCAAGGTCAAGGAAAAAGCTTGAAAAGTGACTACAGCAACTGATTCAGGCCTATCTGACCGAAGCCCAGGTTTTACCCTGTGTAATGTAAATATTTTCATTAAGACTTATAAAACATCATATGAATATTTTTAGCTTTTTGAGACTGAGGTAGTACAGAGACCGCAGAGTCAACATTTTAAAGCTCAAGTTAAATTAATCTAGCTCCTGATATGGGGAATCAGGGTCTGTGTGGATAATAGTCTTGAGAAGGAGGTTTGCCTATTTATTTATTTATTTATTTAGATTTATTTTATTTATGCATACAAGAACTGAGGTGCAGGCCAGCAGTGTCAGGAGTGAGAGGATTCACCAGAGACAGACTGGGCTGCAGAACAGGCAGCTCTACTGACATGCATTCCTGAGGGGAACAGTGGACAGGAGAGGTCTGCTGTGCCATGTGGGTTAGCTCCCTGGCTGGGATTGAGCTCTTGCCTCAGTAGCTGACAATATCTTGATAGAGCTGAGACTTATCCCCTGCATCACCAGGAAGGCCCCCTAGGTTTGCCTATTTTATTTATTTATTTTATTTTATTTTATTTTTTTAAGTTTTTTTTCATAATATTCTTTTTAAAAAGATTTATTTATTTATTTATACAAGCACTGGGTACAGTCAGAAGCACGGGAGGGTGAGAGAATTCACCAGAGCCAGAGCGGGGAGCAGAGCAGGCAGAAGGACCGAAGTACACTGCTGAGGGGAGCAGTGGGCGGCAGGAGAGGTCTGCGCGCCATGTGGGACCCTCCTCTGGTGACCGGGGCACAGCCGGGAATTGAACTGGCGCTGCAGAGGGTGCGGGCAGCTTCGCAAGCCAGCCCTCAACCGCTGTGCCACCCGGGAGGCCCTATTTATTTATTTTTAAGATTTATTTACTTATACATACAAGAATTGGGGTACAGGCTAGAGGTGTGGAGGGTGAGAGGATTCACCAGAGACAGTGGGAAACAGAACAGGCAGAATGACTGAAATCCACTGCTGAGGGGAGCAGTGGGCGAGTCAGGAGAGGTCTGCTGTGCCATGTGGGTATCTCCCTGGCTGGGGATTGAACTCGTGCTGCAGTGGCTGCAGATAGCCTATTTTAAAGAATCGGATATTAGGTTCAGAGATCCAATCAACTGGGAGGTTGTAGAAATAATATTTGAAGCCAAATTTGCTTACTCTACTGCTCTGAAATTGTGGCAAGACTATTTTCCAGACTTTTCTGAAGATGACTGTTTGCCAGTCCTATTTTTTAAAAGCTATATAAACTTCTCTCCTGTCAAGTAAGGGACTGTGGTGGTGTTGGGAGGAAAGGATATCCTGAACAAACTCCACAAACATGTTTTTAGGACCCCACCCCCACCCCAGACCAAAAAGATCCAAGACATCAAGGACTATAAATTCATAATGTCATCACCACTGAAGGCAGGATTGTTGGGAACTGAGGGTAGAATTAAGCAGCCAGACTTGGTATATAACTAGAAAAGTGGGCCTTGGGGGTGCTTGTTTTTTTTTTTTTTTTTTTTTTTTTTTTGCCAGTTTTCAGTGTACTATTGTGGTCCCAGCTCAGTAGAACTGGTAGGATGCATTCACCAATTTATCTCTCTCTTTTTCTCCCTGAATTATTCCTTTCTTCATTTCCCCTTTTTTGTAAATAAACCATTTGTTAACTTTTTTGTGTGTGGTTGCAGTTGAGGCTCATTATAAATCCCTGTTAAGTGTGCAGGTAAAAACCCACAGTCAGGCAACCCATTTCACATTGGGGTTCTGCAACAGTGGAACCAGAAGGAATAAAAAAAAATTAGTTTGTGAATCGAAGAGACCTATTACTCAGATGCTTCTGGAAGAGCAGGGGCAGGGGATGAAACAGGGCAGGGGATGACCACTGGTTTGGAAGCAGAGAGCCTACACCAAGTCAGCCAGCTGGAGTAGAAATATGAGACTTGCTTGGAGCAATTTCCTGAGACAGCCAGTCCACCATTTATAGGCACTTCGTGGCTCTCACTGAGAGTGAAGAGGGAGTAGTTAAGGTCTCTGTGCCAGATTGGCCACCTGTCACCCCTTATCACCATTTCATTTGGTTAACACCTAACCCCTCAGGGGGCCTGTGGTGAAGTCCACACTTGCCATATCCTCTGCAAAGCTCTGCCTGACACTGTATAACATCAGTTTTTTATGGTGTTTAGTCTAGTTGGGGGTCTAAGTCAGCCATCTTTAAGTTGATTGATAATGCTATATGCGGATGTGAAGGGATAATTTTTCCATTGATTTCTGTGACTATGTTGTATTTGTGAATATTTCAGAGCATGTGCATGCGTGCACACACATGCACACACACAACATTTTGCAGAGAACTTTGTTTGGGAAGAGTTTTAGAAGAACCAACTCTGTGTCCAGTACTACTCTAAGGGCTGGATTCACATCAGGAAATAAAAGAGTTGAAGATCCCTCCTAACATGGAACTTACCTGGAGTTGAGTAGAGATGGGGAGACAATAATAAAGTATGCATAATAAGTAGGTAAATGATACAGTGTGTTAAAAGGTGGTAAGTGTATGAAAAAGAAAAAGTGGAACAGGGTGAGGGAGATGGGATGTGTTGCAATTTTTTAAAAAGATTTATTTATTTATGCATAGAAGAACTGGGGTACAAGCCAGAGGTGTGGGGGTGAGAGAACTCACCAGAGACAGAGTGGGGAACATAACAGGCAGATCTACTGAAATACACTGCCAAGGGGAGCAGTGGGCGAGATAGAGAGGTCTGCTGCGCCATGTGGGTAGCTCCCTGTCTGGCCGGGGATTAACCTCATGCTTCAGAGATTGCGGATAACTTCACAGTGCTGTGCTTAACCCCTTGCACCACCAGGGAGACCCTGGGTTGCAATTTTTAAAAAACAATTTGTATTTATGTTTGTGTAGAAGAACTGGTGTGTAGGCCAGAGGTGTGGGGCGTGATAGGATTCACCAGAGAAAGAGTGGGGAGCAGAACAGGCAGATCTACTGAAATACACTGCTGAGGGGCGCAGTGGGCAAGACAGGAGAGGTCTGCTGCATCATATGTCGATCAGCTCCCTCACCAGGGATTGAACTCGGGCCGTGGCAGTGATAGTCTAAGACTTAACCCATAGGCCACCAGGGAGGCCCTGGGTTGCAATTTTAAATAAATTAGATTTAAAATTTCTTATTAGAAATGGTAATTAAAAATTAGAATTAGAAAAAAAAAACAGAGCCTGATAACAGGAAAGGAAAAGTGTCAGATTGTACTCTTATGTTCAGTGAGTGTTCATTAGAATTAGACTTAGTCACAAAGCAGCTTAATGTCATTAATTTAATCTAATATATCAGGAAATAGAATCTCTCATATTTATCTCAATTTTCTTCTTTCTTCTCTGTCCATTCTCCTTTTACCATCCCCCTCCCCCGCCTTTAAAAATCTTTTCCTTTCCTTCTTTGTTTCTTTCTGTCTTCCATTTTCTTGAACCAAAAAAATTAGAAGTTATGGTGCCTGACTCTCAATGCTCTCAAGATATTTTCAGTCCAGTCAAGGAATAAAGAAGGTCCCGGTGAAGCAATTTGAGAGCAGTATGTCAATGTGAAGATGAGTAAGTCATGTTCTTTATTAAAGTGACTGACAACTTGTCCAAACAAGTACGGTTATTTAGGCAATATTTGGTGAGAGGAGGTATGTTCATTTTGATCTGGGTTGATGGAACTAATGGTAGAAAGCAGGGCAAATAAATCATGAGAAATTATATGGACAAATACTTAGAGGCAAAACTTAACAAGATTTGTTCAAAGATTTGTAGAGATACTGGCTGGGATTGAGTGGACAGATTTAGTTGGATAAATGATCTTGGAGGAATAATGGAGTCGGGTATGTGTGAATTAAGAGTAAATTAAGAATGCTGGTCTCGCATTGCCATGGCGGTCCATGGTGGCATTGCTCCCACTGCAGATGGGCAGCACTAAGCTGAGTACTTGCAGCCCTCGACCAAATGACCAGACATAGACATTGACCATGGTCTGGCAAGAAGTTTGATAGCTGTAGGACTGGGTGTTGCAGCACTTGCATTTGCAGGTTGCTATGCATTTCAGATTTGGAAACCTCTAGAACAAGTAATCACAAAAACTGCAAAGAAGATTTCAACTCCTAGCCTTTCATCCTACTATAAAGAAGGATTTGAACAGAAAATGAGTAGGTGAGAAGCTAGTCTTCTTTTGGGTGGAAGCCCATCTGCTGGCAAGGCCAAGATTAGAACAGCTCATAGGGGAATCATGATTTTGAATCACCCCGATAAAGGTGGATCTCCTTACTTAGCAACCAAAATAAATGAAGCAAAAGACCTGCTAGAAGCAACCACCAAACATTGATTGATGCTCAAGAGCTACTCTGAAGGGAAAAAAGGGTAACTTGAAAAAGAAACGTCTGCAAGTGAATCTAAACCATGTCCTTAATTTTCATACATGTACTGACCACAATCATTTATTCCAAGATTAAACTATATAATAATAAAAGATTAATAATCTTAGTATTAGCATTTAAAAAAAAGAATGTTGGTCTGAGGGGCTTAAAACTTTTTGCGATACTTTATTGAAAGTGTTGAGAAAATAGGACTCTCTGAATCTTAGTTAAGTTACTGAACCATATTCAGTTAAGAAATGACATCTTAAACCTTACTAGAAACCGGAAATTACTGTTCTCAGACTTGTGGTTTATTACATAAATTAGAATAGAGACTATAGAGAGGATGAGAGATTATATATAGTTATAGTTTTCTTTGAGGACATTTAATTCCACTTCCTTTCCCTCTTATTTGCAGTTTTACTCTGTTGCCTGTTGACTTTCTGTCTTTGGTTGTGTTCTTCTCAATTTGATGTTTCTTTTATTTTATTTATTTATTTTTTTTAAATAGAGGCATGTTTTATTTATTTATTTATTCATTTGTTTGTTTTTGTTTATACATGCACTGGGTACAGTCAGAAGCGCGGGAGGGTGAGAGAATTCACCAGAGCCAGAGCGGGGAGCAGAGCAGGCAGAAGGACCGAAGTACACTGCTGAGGGGAGCAGCGGGCGGCAGGAGAGGTCTGCGCGCCATGTGGGACCCTCCTCCGGTGGCTGGGGAGCAGCCGGGGATCGAACCGGCGCTGCAGAGGCTGCTGGCAGCTTCGCAACCCAGCGCTCAACCGCTGTGCCACCGGGGAGGCCCGATGTTTCTTTTATTTTCAACTGAATGTATTGACTATCTTTGAAGGTAAGGAGAAAGTTCAAGATTGAGATGTATCTTTCAAATAACTGAAATGGAATTTAGAATGGAGGGCCCTTAACCTCCACCTAAATGTCCCTTTTAGCAATGCGGTAATAGAGTTCTTAGTACTTCAGCTCCTACTTATTTTAGCCTTTATGTCTGATCATTCATTTCATGTAGCTTCCGAGTTGACTTTTCAATGAACTGTCTGAACAACTCACTACACATTGAACACTTTTCCTGTGAAGCTTCCCAAGAGGGGAGTTCTTTCTTCTTGGCTACATGATGCTGGCTTATTTCTCTCTAGATCCTCTAATCGATCTTATTTGTGGGTGTTCTGAATTTTTCTTTCTTTCTTGTTTTCAGGACTGTTTCTGCTACAGGTGTTCTCTTCATTGCTGTGGCACTTGTGACAGTGACAGAAAGGTAAAGATGTTCATTGGATCCTTTGAGTTGCTTAGTTTTCTGGCTAATAATATGATGGGACAGGAGTAATGTGGGGAAAAAATAAAATCCAGATAAAACCACATTAGTCATTTGTGGACTATACCCAAAGAATACATGCTATGTACATATTGAAAATTATGTTAGAGAAGGATTATCTTATGAATACTGATATTCACTATACAATATTAGATTTTAAAAAAGGAGGTAAAAATAATTATGTATTTGTATAGAAAAAAAGAATAAGAGATACCAAAAATTCTATAAGGGCTATTTCTATATGGTGAACTTACCAGTAATTTCTTTACTTTCTTTTTGTCTATATTTTTCTTGCAATTAATTAGTAGGTTTTTTTTTTTTTAAAGTCAAGTTTTTTTTTTTTAAAGATTTATTTGTTTATTTATACAAGCACTAGGTACAGTCAGAAGTGTGGGAGGGTGAGAGCATTCACCAGAGCCAGAGCAGAGAGCAGAACAGACAGAAGGACCGAGGTACACTGCTGAGGGGAGCAGCGGGCGGCAGGAGAGGTCTGCACGCCATGTGGGACCCTTGCAGGTGGCCGGGGATCGAACTAGCGCTGCAGAGGCTGCAGGCAGCTTCGCAGCCCAGTGCTCAATTGCTGCGCCACCAGGGAGGCCCTAGCGTTTTTTTTTTTTTTTTTAAAGATATATTTATTTACACATATAAGAACTGGGGTACAGGCCAGAAGTGCAGGGTTGAGAGTATTCACTAGAGACAGAGTGGGGAACAGAACAGGCATACTGACTGAAATACACTGCTGAGGGGAGCAGCAGGTGAGGCAGGAGAAGTCTGCTGCACCATGTGGTTAGATCCCTGGCTGGCAGGGGTATCAAACTCGTGCTGCTGAGGTTGCAGATAGCTTCACAGTGCTGTGTTTAACCCCTTGTGCCACCAGGAAGGCCCTAACATGTTATTTTTAATAAGGAGAGACATTGTTATTATCTCCCCAAGAAAGGTAATCTTGGTTGGTTATTACGCAAATCTGACTTTCTAAACAAGAATTGAAATGCCTACCTTAAAAGCAAACAAATAAAATTGAGCTAAATATAATAGTTCAACCGCTTCGGCCTTTGTTTGTTAGTAAGCCTAGAATGACTGATTTGAGTTTGTTCATTTGTTCATTCATCGTTTGTTTAATGGATTTATTAAACACCTGGTCTGTATGGCACACTATTCTGGTAGTGTAATATTGGTAATATTAGGTAAAATATTAGTAATTGGTAACAGTAGGTAAAATATTGGTAATATTAGGTAAAATCTTATCCCTGTCCTTGGGGATGTAATTTCTAGTTGCTGGGAGGTGTCTAAATTAGTTATTCGACAAGATGAAAAAAGAGCAAAAAATGATGTGGGGGGAGAGTCTCCATTTCTACATCTGTTCATGTATGGATCATGTGAAACTTAACTATAAAAATATAATCCTTATAGCGAATTATGACAATAGTTAACATTTTTTTAAGTGCATGCTATGCTGTAGAAAAGTGATTGTCAAAGTGTACTTCATGGTTCCATGGGTCCCTGCCATTTTTTCAGATGTACCAGGTCAAACAATTTTCATAATAATATTAAGATATTATTTCCTTTTTAAAAATATGTTGGCATTTGTACTGGTGGTGTAAAAACAATGGTAGGTAAAATTGTTCTTGCCTTACCATGAATCAAATTAGTAGCACCAATATCTGCCATTAATAAAATCACTGTGCTCATCCTTGACACACACAGACACTGATAAATAGCGCCAATTTCTTAAGAATGTTTTGATGAAAAAAATAAAAATTATTAACTTATTAAGTGTAGACCCTTGAGTACATACTTATTCAATATTCTATGTGACATAATGGGAAATACATATAAAACACCCAAGATGGATGTTGTGTTGAGAAAAAATACATTTGTGAGAGAGTGATCCCTTTTCTTTATGTTATACCATTTTTACTTGAAAGAACAACTGACATGCAAGCTACATTTTTCATACATGGGTATTTGGTGATATTTTCTCAAAAATGAATGAAATGAGCCTGTCATTTCAAGGAAAAACAATTGACAGTGTATGTTGCCAATGATAAAATTTGAACTTTCATCTGAAAATCAGAATTTTGAAAGGCTGTGTCTAGCACTATGAATATGTCAGCTTCCCCAAACTCAAAACGAGTGATATTGTGGTGCTATTAATGAATGTGATTTTTTTCATACTATCTAAAGAAATATGTCATTGTTTCAGAGACCTGCATAACTGAGTGAACTAATACTTTGCAAATGACCAATGCATGATGTTATAAAATAATATGTAAATGAAAGATCCATTCAAAATATGAGCTAGGTCAGTATATTTTAATGCAGCAGGGAATGAAATGTTTATTGGTATCATTTCAGATTTCACATCACAACCAATCTATTACTTACTAAATTGGTAAAGTATCAGAGAAAATATTCAGTTATCTGAAAAGGTTGTTAAAATATCCTCTTTTCCAGTTACATTCTTTGTGAGGCCAGATTTTTTGTATACTGTGATCAAAACAACATACTGTGATAGACATGAAAGCCAGTCATTAAAGAGATTTACCAAAAATGGAAAACAATCTCTTCTCACTATATATATATTTTTTTTTAAAGATTTATTTATTTATGCATACAAGAACTGGAGTACAGGCCAGAGGTGTGGGTAGTGAGAGGATTCACCAGAGACAGAGTGGGCAACAGAATAGGCAGACTGAGTGAAATACACTGCTGAGGGGAGCAGTGGGGAGACAGGAGAGGTCTGCCTCACCATGTGGGTTGCTCCCTGGCCACCCGGGGATTGAACTTGTGTTACAGAGGCTGTGGATTGTTTCATAGTGCAGTGCTTAACCCTTTGCGCCACCAGAGAGGCCCTCACTATATTTTTTGAAAAGTATAATTTTTCCGTAAAAATATATTGCTTAGGTTCACATGTAATTTATATATCCTGTAACAAGGTTTATTATTGTTATTTTAAAATGAATAAATGAAAACATTAAAATATCAATTTTAACTTTGGATACTATAAATATAGATAAATGCAACCCACATTAACAAAAATTCCATGGAGTTTTGGAAATTTTTAATAGTATAAAAGGGTTTTGAAGCCAAAAATTTTGAGAATTGCTACTCTGGATATGACACAAAACAGTTATTATTATGTGTAATCCTGCATAATCTTCACAACCACTTTAATTATTACAGGTATTACTTTATTGCCATTTTATGAGTAAGGAAAATAAGTTTGAAAAAGTGATAACTTGTCTAAAATCATATAACTGCTAAAGAGAGGTGCAAACTCAATAAGTAAATGCAATAAACAGATGGTTTTGAATGGTGGGAGGGAGAGGAAGCTTTCACAAAGAGGGCAAATTTGAGCCCAAGGGATGATTCAATAGGACAAGGAGAAAAGGGGTGTTTTTGGTTGTTTATTTTTTTTTTTGGTTTTTTGTTTGGGTTTGAGTGTTTGTTGTTTCTGTTGTTTTTTTCCAGCTTTAGTGAGATATAATTGACCGATTTGTAATAGATTTTACCTTTGTTATGTGATGATTTTATTTCTTTATGATGTGTCATTATTTTACATCCTTGTTTGTGTTTTCACAATATAGGATTTCTCCCCTCAGGTGTAGTCACCACAGTTTCCCCTCCACTGAAGCACCCAGAGTCCTCCACCATAGTTCATTGTGTCTCCCCCCTCCCCCCTCATGCCCCCCTTCATTTTCCCTTCTCTCTTTCCCTCCCCCTCTTTTTCTCCTTCTAGATGCCTCAGATCTATGGTCTGCTTTCAAGAATCAGTTTTAAAGTTTGTCTTTGGTCCTTTGATTTCTCGCTATTCTACATATAAGTAAAACCATAGGTATTTATCTTTCTCCTTCTGGGTCACTTTACTTAAGATAATTGGAAAGGGGAGTTTTACTCATGCTATTGGAAAGGGATAGCGTGAGTAAAGGTATTTGAGTGAATGGTTAGTGTGGAACCAAGCTTAGCTGAGGTTTCGCCATTTTGTATATCCTCCACCTTGATATGTTAGTCCTTGTCCAGCCGCATTCCGGAGATAGTTTCAGCAGTCACAACCCTCACTCCACTTGGTGACGAAAAAGCAGACCACCCCAGCCACCAATGAGGGCAGTCCTGTCCATAAATGGGACAGCATCTCTAACCGTCCAATCAGTTTGAAACTGTAACCGCGCGCGCCAAAATGCCTTTGTAGTAGCCAGTGAGTAATTGCCAGCTTCTTGCAAAGTTCGTGCCACTCACGACCCTATAAGATACCCCTGCTTCCTCTGTTCGGGGCTCTCGACCTCTGCCGTTGCATCAGTGTGTGTCGAGGGCCCGGTCTCGAGCCCGTAATAAACTCCCTTTTGCATTTGCATCAGCTGTCTTTGGATTCTTGGAGGCTATGCTCGCGGAGTCTGCTGATCTTGGGCACAACAGTTAGGGTAGGGGTCCCTAACCTTTTCTTGTGCTACAGACCCCTTTGGCAATCTGATGAAGCCTGCTGGAGCTTTCTTAGCATAATGTTTTACAATGAATAAGATAAAATACATAAAATTATAAAAAAAGTCAATTATATATCATATATGCAGCCATCAAAATATTTTAAAACCAAAAATATTTTAAAATTTATATTTAATAAATTTTATTAATGCATTAAATAATGAGTTCTAATATTGATGAACATAAATTATATTTCTGCACCAATTATAAAATGATATGAAAACATCTGCATTCTACTGATGATTAAGTCACAGGCTCTTTTCATGTTATTGTGGTTTGTTGTCTACATGAGTAATGGGAGGAATTGTTAAGTTTCAGTTAAAGTGATGATGTAAACTTTTTCCATCTAAATTCACATATTTGTGAGAAAACTCTGGGACTGCTCCTTAGTCCTAGGATGTCTTTTTGTTTTGCTCATGTCTTTTTATTTTTGCTGTTAGTCCTTTGGAGTGTTGCGTGGGGTGGAGGTGGGGAGATTACTAGTGAGCAATGCATAGAGAGTAGTACCAGCAGTAATAGCAATAACAATAGTAGCAACAGAAGCCACAGTAGTGTCATTTACAGTAACAGGTTTCCCCAGCCATCTGAAAGCAGAATGCTCCTATTTGATATAATTTGGTTATTTATTGGGTCTGAGATTGCTCAATTTTTCTTTCACTCAAAATAATGGTTATAATGTTCCCGGAACTCAAAAATAACCTACCAAACCATATGTACATAGGAAGGTTCTGCATTTGGATAGTGGGGAGACCTGGAATGTTAACAGCAGTAGCAGCAATAGCAGTAATAGTTATTAAGTACTTACTACCTACCAAGAACTCTTCTAGGTGCTTTACATGTAAAGGCCAGGAGTCAGGAAACTCTCCATTGGGAAGAAAGAAAGTGAAATAATTCCCAGATGAAGTAAATAATATAAAGAAATACAAAATTAATCATATTTTTAAGGGTTGAGGTGTTCCTTTAATTTTTTGGAAAATGAAAAAGAAGAGTTTGGTTCTATTTGAGTTCAGAAATGATTCGAATCAGCTCTAAATTTGTATAATTCTTTTAAAGTCATAGGTGTTGAAATGTTGAGTTACAGCTTTGTAGCTCATGTGAATATGTATTTTTTAATAGTATTCATAAGAATATAGGATGTAGTGTAGCACAGCTAAATTATTCTACAGCCTGCATGAAATATGTATAAAATTATAAATTTGGGAGAAAGTTATTAACCTGGTTAAAGTGAATTTTGCAGTATTTTTGTACTTTGAGAACTCCAACTTTTTATTATGTACTTTTCAAATCTAGCTCAAACTAGTTATTCATTTCACAGAATTACAGAGGTGCTTTCTCAATTCCCCCAATTTAGCATTGAAATATTCTGAGCCCTCTGATGTATCTTTTCCTTCCACAACTGCATTATATGTTCCTTCATGGCAAAGAACAGACCTCAGATATTTTATAGTCCTTGTAGCACGAATGCTTGGGTTGATGGATAAGTTATTCATACAATAGCTGGTGAAAGTCCAATTTGAAAAGTCCCTGTTCAATGTTATTCCTCTAGATAATTTTATTGTTTTCTTTCACATATCAGTATCATGATATTTGCAGCAATTGTGCCTATTACAGAACTATTTTTGCTATCATATAGTGAAAATTGTTTGAGACATGTTTTCTTCTTCTTCTCTATTTGAAGCCGCAAGCAGAAGTGATTAAAGAATAAATATTTGTAGTGAGCCCAAGTTTGAAATAGCATACAGTTTCCTTGGAATGTGGATTCTTTTGCAGTTCAATGTCTTTCATTCATTCAGTGAACATGTGTTGATTGTCTCCTATGGGCCAGGACAGATCAACTCAGGAATAGAGAGAAGGCAAAACAGAGAGTGAACCTAAAAGAAGGTGTGGTGGGGGCAGAGCTTTAGGAGTTGTTGGTTCTGCTGAGTTTTAGTGTGCATAGAATGGGATGGCGGATAAACAGCTGGGAAGATAGTGGGATAGAGAGGATGAAAGTGTGAAAAATTAGTAGAGAAGATTCATTCCCCTTTCACTTTTTGGAGCTATGGGCTCCAAAAAGAGGTTTAGTATAAGGGGGCAAGAAATTGGTTATCTTCTGATTTGGTCATCTAAAATAACATTAAAGTGGATGTTGATATATTTCTGCTTGCCACAGGGTAAGTTCTTGTAAAGGATAAACTTCATCAAAGAGAATACTTTTAAAAATCTTCTTTAATTTTTATTATATAAGTAACAGTAGGTAGTATTTATTGAACATTTACTATGGACCACCCTTGAATATTAGGGACTTTTAAATATTATTACTGTTATTGTCATTCTCATGATTGTTGAAAAGGACCATTTACTGAATTCTTATATGCCAGGCACAGTTCTAAGAGTTTTACATGTTTCATCTTCTCCAATTCTAACAAGCCTATGGGGTAAGTGCTATTAGTTTCTTCATTTTACACATGTTGAAACTAAGGCACAGAAAGGTCAAGTAATTTGCCCAAAGACACTGTTAGTAAAGGAGCAGAGCTGAGATTTGATGTCATAGAAGTACCAAGATGCTGCTGTGATAAATAATGAGGTAATGCGTAGAACTGGCTAAATGACCTCACATAATACATACTCCAAATTTTTGTCTCTCGTCTTCCTCCTTGCCCCTCATTTACTTACTATAAAAGAATGAGACTTTTAACTTACAAATATTCACCTTGCTTTTTGTTTTTCTCATCATTTTTAGGCTTTTTGGTAAAGGTACTTATAATCATGAAACATAACAAAGGAATAAAATTTCCTTTTCTGACAAGAACAAATACTTCATTTATTTACTTTAAACAGTATAGTGACTGAAAATATGAAGTTTTAAAACTTTTTATACTGCCTCCCTGGTGGCGCAGGGGTTAAGATGCAATCTATGAAGCTATCCACAGCCACTGCAGCACGAGTTGGATCCCCCGGCCGGCCAGGGAGCTACCCACATGGCGCAGCAGACCTTTCCTGACTCTCCCGCTCCTCCCCTCAGCAGTGTATTTCAGTCAATCTGCCTGTTCTGTTCCCCTCTCTGTCTCTGGTGAATCTTACCATCCCCTCCACACACCCTTCTGGCCTGTACCCCAGTTCTTGTATGCATAAATAAATCTTAAAAAAAAATAAAACTTTTTATAAAGGTCTTAAAGGACAGGAGAAGAAGAGAAAGGAATAAATTAAGCCTTTTAGTTCCCAAATACTGTGCTAGAAATTGAACGTATGGTTGTTCCTTCATTCCTCACAACAACCCTGGCAAGGTATTGAATATCATCACATTTGTGGATAGGATATCTGGAGTAAAGAGAATCCAGGCAGCTTCCTTTTAGGAAGGGTGGAGCCCAAGACTGCCTCTGATGTCTCCAATGCAGTGGCCTTCTTCACAGACACAGGAGCCGTGGTTTGGAGTATTTGATCTCAAGAAGTTTCCAGCCTGAAAGTTCAAATAAGAAAGAGATAATGATAAGTAATTTACTAAGGCTGGATTTTGCTGGCAAAAATTGCTTTTATTCCCAACAACTTCCTGAACAACAAAGCTGTTTCCTCTTGAGTCCTTGGTGGCTAAGTTAAGCAGCATTTGCCTGAATGCAAATCCTTAGATTATGCATCTCTTAATCAATTTGGCCATAATTAGGTTGAGCTTACAAATTGTAATTCCAGGAATAATGATTGTCTTTAAGAGGCAGAAAGAGAAGCATCAGCATCATTCTTTGCTCTCTCATATCCCTGCCACACACTCGTTGCCTGGGATGGGAGGGCCAAGAAAGTGAGGTAAGGGACTTGGTTCTGATTTCATTCTTATAGGCAGGTGACTGGTGGGCATGTAGTAATGTTGCTATGGGCATGGCCTTTGGCTTTAGTTTCTGTTTTCATGTTTATCTCTCTGATTTAACTTCCTATTTGTGGCAAAGAAATAACATTGATATTATCTGCATCTTGCTAAACATAACATCAGTACTCTGAAAGATTAATAAACATAATTTTCTCAGTTAAGTGTATCTTCATTTATATAATTTCTTTTACTCTGAGGTGCTTAAGACATTGTGTAAGTTTTACCTCGGTCTTACATATGTGAAACAGGATAAAGCAATTCTCAGTTTTGGCTAGTCCAGTGAAGAGGGAATGTATTTGTGTCGTTTATCATTGAGATCAGTGATAAACAGATTAAATACCTATTGTCAAGTCTCTTCTTTCCACCAGTTGAGGTAGGAAATCAGATCTTATATTAGCCACAGTCAAGGTCAGTTTTCCTAAACTCATCTCTGCCCTTCTTCCCTTTCATGGCACCTCTGGCAGTTTCAAAAGAAGCAGAATTAATCCTTTGCTCAGTTCCTACCAGTTCTATCAGCAACTGAGTTCTCACAGTAATTTCTAACATTTGTGACTTTTTTTGACTTAGCTGTCTGAATCTGCAAACCCTCTCTACACTTCCTTGTTTGTCTGTCTGATAATCTCCTACCTTCTTGGACAGTCTATCTCTAATGTACAGCTTTGCTTTGTTACCACCCATGCCTCAGTGTGCCAGGGTGTCTGAAATACACTTTTCAGTGATTTTACGAGCTGGAGGCTGAAATTCACACCAGCTGAGAAAAATGCAGCCTGATCTCATGCTCAGAGTTGCTGTGAGGGGTCCTTTACCATGATATTAGGAAAATTAATCTAAATAGCAGAAATTTGTTTCTCTTATTTTCTGTTTCTTTAATTTTTTTATTTTAATTTTAATTTTTTTAAACATACTTATTTATTTATACAAGAACCGGGGTACAGGCCAGATGCATGGGAGGGTAAGAGAATTCACTAGAGACAGAGCGGGGAACAGAACAGGAAGACTGATGAAATACACTGCTGAGGTGAGCAGCGGGTGTGACAGGAGAGATCTGCTGGGCCATCTGGGACCCTTGCCAGCCGGCTGGGATTGAACCGGTGCTGCAGAGGCTGTGGACAGTTTCACAGTGCGGCACTCAAACGCCTGTGCCACCAGGGGAGGCCCTAATTGTTATTTTTTAAACAGATATTATTGATTTGCCATTACATTTCATTAACATTAACTATAATTTTGTGCACATTTTGAGGTGTGAAGATTTACTCCCTAAATGTTATAGTTATATATGTCTCCTTTATCAGGGATTGTTCTAGGTGCAAGGGATACAGAAATGTATTTTGAAATTCCCTATCTATCTCCAAGGAATTCACAGTCTGGAGGAACACAAGCCCACAACATGAATAATTACAATATGGTAGAAGTGCCGATAAGAGCTTTGTGAAGGGAGTGATCAATTCTGTCTAAAGTTACACACAAGAAGTGACAGTTGAGGAATAAATAGGTGTTACTACTCCATTGGGGCATCCCCTTGGGGTATGGATAGACAGAAATGTGGTTTTCAGGCCAAGCCGCAGCCCCATCCCTGCAATACAGGAGACCTTCCAAGGACTAACCAGTATACTTTATTTTGGTGTTTGGTAGGCCATTTTGATGAAGTGGTTAGGAAATATGAATCGAAGCAATAGTGTCTAATGGACAACTATTGTTTTTTCATTACCCAGCACCTATTTAACAGATATTCCACCCATGAAGTCTCTGTTGAGGACTATTTTCTCATACCATACATCTCTAGAAGTAAGTCTTTACTGAAGCATGACTAATTAAGGCTTTTAATGCCATTGGACACAGTAATAGTGGAAAGATTGGACATGTGGTCTAATCAGAGTCAAAGAGATGAAAGATAATTTTTGCAGAAATTTTGGGGAAGAAAACATTTCTTTTCACTTCTGGAATTTATTTATATGGAGACGTAGGTCTCTCTAGTCATATTATAAAGGGGACTGTTACCAACATGGAGGACGGTAATGCTGAGACATTGAAAGAGATAGGAAGTCTGTCCTGGTGACATCACTTTGATCTCCAGTCAAGCCATGTGAAAGGCTAGAACAATCCTTGGTGTTTTCTACCATATGAGTGATCAAGCTTCTTCTTGCTTAGGCCAGGTTGGATTAGATTTTCTGTCTTTATTCACACATGAATGCATTTCAAATATTTGATATTGAGTAGAGGATTATTTTCTGTGTCCCCAAAGGGTAGAATTAGACTCAGGGGGTACATGTAGTAAGATTTCAGATTAATAAAAATAGTAACTTTTAAACTCTGGGGTTCTTTCCCAATGAAAACAGCTTAGAGAATTTGACTCAATTTTGTAGTTAGGAAAAAATATGAGAAAGTAAGTGAAAGAAACTTGCCTGCCCATCTTGTAAAAAGTACCTTGAAATGTTCCAAGATTATTTAAAGGTGATCTTATTCACCTTTATCAATTTATTGAGATCTTCATACCAGAGCTTTCATTTAGCTTTAGGCTTCCTCAGAGTCAAAGAAAATGTAGTATTTTACTTTTTTACCCTTTTCTCTAAATAAACTGTAGGTTGTGACCCACTGGTTGGTCATGAAATCAATTTGGGGATTTTAGATCATTATTCTTTTAATAAAACAGAACAGAATCATGTGTAACAATGCCAAAAATTGTTTTATGAAACTTTTGATTACTTTTAATAAATAAAACATATATAGCAAGAGTAGTATAATGACAAAAAAAAGGGACTTTGGAACTAGACTACCAAGATCAAAATTATAGGTCAATCTCTTATTAGCTGCTGTGAGAATTAAATGACATGACAGGTAAAGAAGTGAGCAAGATCATGGCACAGAGTAAGCTCTCAATATATTTTAGCTACTCAGTTATTATTATTATTATTACTAGATGATTCTTGGGATCTAGAAATTGGCCTCTCTGAGATGGTGGTAGAAGTTTGTCTGCTTTTTAGGCCCCCAGATTTTGCCTGGATCTTTATGATTTTTTGTAAGGGAGAAAAAATTACCAAATGTTTCTTGTATCCTCTGGTGGTGTCTGAAAATGCTACATTGCCAATTGCTGTTCACAGCAATAGTGGGATCAGGAAAATAGTTGAAGTCTTTAGGTTGTAAGCCTTCCTGTGAGCTAGAGGCATGTGTATCGCCAGCATCTTCCAGAGTATCTGCTATAATGTTGTGAACACCTCTAAAATTTTGTCTCTTATGTTTTGGTGTTTTTCCCACCATCTAAAACCCTTCTGTTTTTTGTTTCACCAAATAATCTTTCTTGATTCTTAAGGAAAAAAAAAATCTTTCGTCCCTTGCGAAGGCCCCAGAACATGCAAGGAGCATGCACACGTACACACACACCAAACACCACCCCCACCCCATACACACATATGTGATACCATATTAATGACTTCACAATCTTCAGGGATATTGGTTGGTTTTAAGCATCTATTATATATCCTTGTCACTGAACTCATGATTTCCCACTTTATCTCATTCAGAACCCATGGATGAATACCATCTGGTCCTGGTGATTTACTGCACAGAGTCCCTCAACTTGCTCCATACTTTTCTCCTCAGAGACTGAAAAATCTCTGTCAAGGCCATTCTCTGCTTTGCCATAAAATGTGTCCTTGGAACAGGAATTTCCCCATTGTCTTCTCCAATAAAAACTGATTCAAAGTATTCATTTAGCTGCTCCTCTCCCTCATCATTCTATTTAATATTCTCCTTCTCCTAATGAAAGTTTTTAACATAACAGATATAGTCACCTTGCTAAATTGCCATGGACTTTATTACTATTATTATTTATCTTGGTTCTTCTACATGATTTGTCCATTCTCTTTGACCTCCATTAGTTCCCAGCTGATGTAGTTCAAATTCCCATCAGTGTGTGTGGCCTACATAGAATGTTTATTTTCATACGGTGTCTTTAAAATAGTTATTGTTTGTTTTCTACTATAAAATAACAGTATGTTGTGCCTAGGAAATTTGGAAAATTTAGAAAAGTAGAAGGAAGAGTACACATCATTATAAACAAACTCTGATTAACTTTTTTTACCTAATGGCGCATATTTCAGGGACCTACATTTTTGTATTTCTTTCTGAAACATACCTATTTGATTTCCTTCTCTCATGTTATTTCATTGGTGTGTGGTATATTCTGGGGGTAGTGAGAAATGGTAATTCTTCTGTACCTCAGATATGGTTGAAGTGTCTCTTTACTTAACCTATTAATATATGAAGGCTATTTTATCAAATTGACAGGAAAGCCTAGCCCTTTAGGCCTTCAACTCCTGGAGGCTTGGAGCACTCTCCTCCCCAGTGACTCAAAACATTCTCTATTTTCATCTAATCCATCTAATCCCTCTTTCCCAACAATTACCAGTGCCTTCCCAGCTTCTCTATTTTGTATCTGATCTCCTTTTTATTTCATTAGTCCCCCTATTTGCTTACATTCTTTTCATAGACTTTTTTTAAAAAAAAGATTTATTTTATTTATGCATACAAGAGCTGGGGTGTAGGCCAGAGATTTGGGGGGGAAGGGGGTAGAAGATTCACCAGAAACAGAGTGGGGAACAGAACAGGCAGATTGACTAAGATACAGTACTGAGGGGATTAGCCGGCAAAACAGGAGAGAGAGGCCTGCTGCGCCATGTGGGTTAGCTCCCCGGCTGGGGAATTGAACTTGTGCTGCAGTGGCTACTGATAGCTTCATAGTGCTGAGACTTACCCCTTGTGCCACCGGGAGGCCTCATTTTCCATAGACTTTCATGTCTCTTATACTTTGGCAAATTTCAGACCAATCTTTTGGGAGTTAACCTCTGATTTGACCCCATAACTTTCTCTGGTGATCTTCCCTTTTCTGGTGGGCCAATCCTGACCAAGGTGCCTGCTTTCTCCAGCTTGCCTGAGGACACTCTACTTAGTCAAAAAACATGGGCTTTGGAGTCAGAAAGTGAATTTGAATCATGATCTCTCATTATTTGGATTAGTAATTGAAACTCAGTGAATGTATTACTTTGCTTGTAAAATGGAACAATAATACAATTGGCTCTCCCATAGCACATTTCAAATACTGTTTATATTATGTCATATAATCTATGTCAGGTATTATTTTGAGTCCTTTACAGATATTTATTTATGAAACTTGTCGTAATTCTAAGAAAACATGTGTTATTTATTCTTTATATATATTCTGTATTCATTTATAATGGCAATTTTATTATGAAACAGTTATTTCAGTGGAAGGAAAAGAAGGTTAGGAGATAGAGAATTTTATATTTATTGTAATGATCATTTTTTTCTTGTGAGATTTTCCATATTGGAATTTGAGTTAAAAAGAATTGTTTAAGTATTATAGTGAACGGAATGGTCCCTCCCCGCCAACCCCATTCCAAAAGATATGCCTACTTGGAACCTGTGAATATGACCTTTTTTGGAAAAAAGGTTTTTGTGGATATAGTTAGGGATCTGGAGATGAGATTATCCTGGATAAACTGGTGAGCCATAAATCAATGACACGTTTCTATAAGAGAGAGAAGAGGAAAAGACATAGACACACAGAGGAGAAGAGATAGAGACAGAGATTGCCCTAAATCATCCACGAGCCGAGGAATATCAAGGACTCCTGGCAACTGCCAGTAGCTGGAAGAGAAGCATAAAATGGCATGAAATGGATTCTCTCTCAGAGTTTCCAGGAGGAACCAATCCTGTCAGCATCATGCATTTGGACTTCTGGTCTCCAGAACTATGAGAGAATTCATTTCTGTTGTTTTAAGTCCCCATATTTATAGCAATTTGTTAGGTCACCCCTAGGAAACTAATATAAATATACTTTGTAATTGCAAGCTAAAATCATAAATTGGGGGATCAAAATAGAATAGAAAGAAATCTAAAATTCACATAATTGTGAACAAAACATAAAACCAGATCAAAAGAAGAGATATAATAGCCCTTTAAATTACAAACGGTTAACAAGTACACATAAGCCCAAGTTAAGCCAGCAACTTAAGCAGAACTGCTGGATGTTGCTCTACTTTGGGGGTACCAGTTTTTAAAGGTGCTAATTCTTTATTATAATTGTGTAATAACCAATTGAAATTCATGTGCTGCAAAACATATTCCCTGCTCAATCAATCAAGTTATAGCTAGTAGACAAGTAAAAATTTGTGCAGTAGAAGAAATTACGGCATGTATTCTACTGCTTTGCTGTGAAGCTTAAAAATGAAATAATGCAAATACTATTCTAAGCATATTGCACATAAGAAGTGTTTAAGCCATGGCTGCTTTTCCATGTAGAAAATATCTTACTGGCAAATACATAGCATGTCTTACATGCAGTAGGTATTTGTAAATATTGGGGCTACAAATCTATTTCCCTGCTGAATTACCTTGTGCTTTTACAACATTAACTACTATGATGTTTAAAATCCAGCCCATCAGAGCTTCAAGTCACCTAATAAGAAGCAAGAATTTGTACTAACTGGAGGATTGTTATTATGGTATATACAGGAATGGTTTTTAATTCTGTAAGTTGAAAATATATGGAACTAATATCTTGGGGGAATGATGAGAATAGAATCCAACATGATAAAATGTAGCATAGCAGCAAACATTCAAAGATTATTCTCATGCATTGTGCCCACTTATTCATTCATCCAATCACTCAGTCCTCTTAAGTAAGCATTTGTTGTATGTCCAGAGCTGCATAAAGCATCCCAGAACTTAAAAACTATGCAGGTGAAAGTCCTGATAAACACTTGAGTTGACAGATGTGCAGCAATTAGTAATGATCGTGAAATAATAGCAGCAGAGCTGTGTGATTTCATGGAACAGACTGTTACTATGTTAAGGAATGTTTTAAGTAGAATCAGAAGAGTAGAGACAGAAAAAGACTTTTGGATGAAGGCTTTCAAATTGGATCTTAAAAGAATATTCGATAATGGACTTTGGAAATGTGTTGGCAGCTCTGCTAATGAGGCACCTTTCTCTTACCTCCAGTCCTAAAACTAGTGCCTAGCACATAATAGGTGCTAAACAAATATTTATTAAATGAAAATACAAAAGAATGAATGAGTCATTATTGCCTCCTTCACACAGCTCCAGTTTAATATTTTTAATACATATATCTGTCCATATCGCTCACCTCCAAAGCTTCACAGAAGCCCTGATACCTCCTGAGATAAAGTAGAAATTGATGAGCCCACAATCTTCCAATCAAATAGCCTTGCAGTTAGTTCCAAACACCTTCAGGCTGGCCCCCATTCTATCCTATCAAATTGGAACTCTCTTTCAAAGCTTTTCTGGCATTCTGTTATCTAGATGTACCTGTGTTTTGTTATCTAGATCTACCTATGTTAATCCTTCTCACCTGCCTCTTCCTTAAAAGCTTTCAATGGTTGCTCCTTTGTCTTGGAACCTGGTTTATACTAAGCTCTCCAGCTTCTGTTTTCTCAGCTCTCTCCTTCAAACTCCTTACTGTCTGCAAGATGCCCCATGTTGTCTCCTCTAGGCCTTCATATATATTTGGAATGCTCTGCTTAGAATACACCTCTCTACCAACTGCCCTCTCCAACCCTACTATAGCCAGCAAACCTGAGCCAGGCTTAAATGTCACTTCATTCTTTTTTTTTTTTTTAGATTGAGGTAACATTGTTTTACTTACAATGTTGTATATGATTTAGAGTATGGAATCTCCTCCTTCAGTTGTTGTTACATAACTCCACCAGTCTATTGCTCTCCCCACTCCACAATCTTTTCTCCCCTAACCCTCTCCTGTGGTAGCCTCAGCTGTACTATCAGATTTCTAGGATTTGTTATTGGTTCTGCTTTATCTGACCTTTTGTTTTGTTTCTCTGCATTCCACATGCAAGGAATACCATCAGATCTTTCTCCTGACATATTTTGCTTAGCATAATCCCTTCAAATTCCATCAATGTTGTTCACACAAGGCAAGAATTTATCTCTTATTTTTAATAGCTGAGTAATATTCCATCATGTATATATACTCCATCTTCCTGATATGCTCTGAATGTCACTTCACTCTGGAGGCTTTCCTGCCTCCAGGTAGGTCCCCAGGGCTATTGGGTTTGCAGAGCACCCTGCACTCCTTCATTGTGGCATGCCCCATTGTTGATTGTAATCAATTGTTTTAAAACAGTTGTCTTTCTTGGCTAGACTGGTAGTGTTGGGAAGGCAATTACTGTATGGCCCATGGCTGACTTTAGGGCCTGACGCAGTGCCTGGGCTAATTTTGAATACATTAATTTTGAATTCATTTGAATACATTAATGAGATCTGAAACTTGCTGGCTGCTTGCCTCTAGGCTAGTAACTGCCTCTCTGAACCTCAGTTTTCTCTTTTGTAAAATAAAGATAAAGCTGCCTTGTAGGGTCTTGTACTTTCTAGAGCATCCTATAAATGTCTACTTTTTTTTTTTTAAAGATTTATTTATTTATGCATGCAAGAACCGGGGTACAGGCCGGGGTACAGAGTTGGGGGGAATGAAAGAATTCACCAGAGACAGAGTGGGGAGCAGAACAGGCAGACTGATCGAAACACACTGCTGAGGGGAGCAGCAGGCGAGACAGGAGAGGTCTGCTGTGCCATGTGGGTTGCTCCTGGCCGGCAGGGAATTGAACTTGTGTTGCAGTGGCTGTGGATAGCTTCATAGGTTGCGTCTTAACACCTTGCACCACCAGGGAGGCCCTATAAATGTCTACTTTTAACGACCTTTTATGAGTAGAACCTTGCTTGTCTTTTTACTTTGTCTCCCGCTTCACCCATTAATGCATAGTCAGCACTGAAGTGGACAGTTTCCAAAATACTGCCCTATTTCCCATATTTGGGCTAGTACTCATGCTCTTTCCTCCTTCTGCCCATTTCAAATTTCCTCCATGTCAGTTCTGTGGAATATCCCTTGACTGTTTTAGTCAAAAGTTATCTCTCCTTTCTCAAATGTTTGTGACATTTTTATCTGCCCTTCTCCCAGAGCATGCACCACTTTCAACATTGTATTGTTCACATATACACAACTTCTAGTCTAGTAGGTACTAGACTCAGTCTTTTTGGATTCACATCCCCGATCTACTACTTACTAGCTGTGTAGCCATAGGGATAGTTAGTGAGCCTACTGAAGCCTCTGTTTTTAAAATCTGTAAAGTAGGGATAATAATAACACCTATCTAATAAGTTATTTGGGGTGAGCTTTAAATGAGATTATGGAATAGGTTATTCACCACAGTGCCAGAAACATAATCAGTGACTATGTGTTTAATTAACATAATCAACATTGGCATGATCATTATTATCTTCTCCTTAATTAAACTGAATTCCTTGAGGACAAAGGCTTTGTTTTTATAGGATTCCCTATTGCACTTAGCACAAAACCTGGCCAATAGTTGGTGCTCTATAAATGTTTATGAAATGCAAGCATCAATAATATAGGCAAATATAGACAAATATGACAAAATAATGATTTTTTTCTTTAGCTATAAAATGATGCTATTTATTGCATTTGGGGCTTATTAGTAACTACTGTCCCTGTGGATTTCTCCAATGAGCAGAAACATTTTGAAATAGTGTGTAGTAGAATAGGGCCACTATGTTGCCATCATTCTGGAATTTGGAAAATTATAAGCAGAATTAAAGAACAGTATTAGAATTATTTATTCTTTCTATGCCCCTTTATTGCACTCATTTTGGGAAAATTATCTGTTCTTGTTCAACAAGATTACATTACATATTCATGTAGAAAGAATTTTACCAATTTGTGGAAACTTTTCTCAGATCTTGCCACATGTTAGATGTCAGGCAATGTCTCATTTTGAGAGAGAAAAAAACAACTAGAGTAACTGTGTTACTCTATAAAGTCACTAGAGTTATTATGATTTATAGTGAGGCAAGTTATTTTGGATTTTCTTGGTGAAAAGAAAATAAAAGCTGTATTTGCAACATATCATAAAGGTTCACCTCTAAACAACCTGTTATCTGGAAAATAAATGTAATTTTTTTTCTGACTTAATAAGGAGATAAAGCAAGTTTTGCTTACCTTAATTTTGATGGTAATGAATATACCAGTTGAGATTTTACTATGATATGTGACTGCTCTTTCATTAACAGATTAGATAATTGCTTCTTGGAATGGACCAACTTTATTATTTAGTACCTGACTTAATTTTGAAATAATCTAGAACATTTTTGAAAGTCAGTGTGTAAAGCAATAGTTAGAGGAAAGACATCGCATCTACTGGGCACCAAGATGTTGTAGGTTCCCATGTGCTTTTTGGGAGACCATTTATTACATAACTTCAGAGACAGTTGAAAGATTGACTGCATTAAACTGGTTAGGTTCCAAAGTTCTACCATTCAGAATGCCATTCATTCCACTTGGTTGGGGGAAGGACTTAAGAGAGTTGGACACTTGGGAGACAGCCTCGCATAGATGAGAGTTTGGCAAACTATGGCCTGCAGGTCAGATCTAGTCCACTGTCCATTTTTGTGAGTTAACAATGGCTTTTACATTTTTAAGTGGTTACACAAAATCAAAAGTAGAATAATATTTCACCATGTGAAAGTTATATGAAATATAAATTTTAGGGTCTGTACATAAAATTTTATTGAAACATAGTTCCCTTCATTAATTTATGTACTGTCGAAGGTTGCTTTTGTGCTACAGAGGCAGATTTGAGCAGTTGCATTAAATACTATGTGGCTATTAAAGCCTAAGTATTTATTGTCTGGCCCTCTACAGAAAAAGTTTGCTGACCTCTGGTATATAAGAAAGAGCAATAAAAATCATGGAGTCAGGGCCTCCCCGGTGGCGCAGAGGTTGAGCGCTGGGTTGCGAAGCTGCCTGCGGCCTCTGTGGCGCCGGTTCGATCCCCGGCTGCTCCCCGGCCACCAGAGGAGGGTCCCACGTGGCGCGCAGACCTCTCCTGCCGCCCGCTGCTCCCCTCAGCAGTGTACTTGGGTCCTTCTGCCTGCTCTGCTCCCCGCTCTGGCTCTGGTGAATTCTCTCACCCTCCCGTGCTTCTGACTGTACCCAGTGCATGTATAAACAAAAACAAAACAAGCAAACAAACAAATAAATAAATAAATAAAAACATGCCTCTAGAAAAATTAAAAAAAAAAAAATCATGGAGTCAGTCTTGGTGTTGAATCCCATCTCATCGCATTAATTATTACTTGTTTTGTAACTCCAGTCAAGGTGATTTTCCTTTATTCATTCAATAAATATTTACTGAGCTCTTACTGTTTCCCAGAGACAGTATGTGGCATTATAGATGCAGTGATTTCCGCATCTGAGGATTACCAATGATTGGTTTGCCGAATTATTGAAATGATTAAAAAAAGTGTTCGAAGTGCCTAAAATGTAATAGTTGTTCAATAAATGATTTTTGAAAGTACACAAACAGACATTTACTTTGTTTTAGAAGTGACTCGTTGTGGAGTAAAGAGAGGCAGGACAATGAGGTATTAGCTAACTGAGAATTAGTCTTATTGGTGGCAGTGTTAAGGAATCTGAGGAGAGTGACATTGGAAAGGCAGGGGGAGGAAAACAAAAACAAATGACTTTGCAAGTTTGCTCCAGGCCTGCTTTGTTCAGATGCAAATTTTGGGGAGACTTGTCCTTGGTTTGCACATAGTTCTTTAATAGCCACTAGGCAAATATTTATTGAAAGTACTAGAGCCAGAATCCTAGATATTCTGATTCTAATGCCTCTAAACATTATACTACTGCTCAAATTAAAGTTTAGGATTCTGTAGGCATATTATCAGAGTTCCTAGAGTTCTCTATAAGAGCCTCTAAATATAGGGTATTAATTTTTATAATCTTAAAAAAGAAGGAAAGAAAGGCAATATGAAGGGGAGAGTACAATATTGCCCTGTGGTGTCTTTCTCTAAATGGTTTGCATTTGTATTTAGATTGGGTGATTTTAGTAGGCTAATGAAGAAAGAACAGAAGCAGCATTTTCTAAAATGAAAATGTGTAGACACCATAGGAAGGTCAAATTATATTACTGCTCACTCTAAGACAAAGGTTTTACAGCAATTCTAAGAGAGAAGAGAGGTGGAAGAACTGAATAATCACAGAACACAGGGTACTGATATGCCACAAGAAAGAAGCATATTTAGAATGACAAGCCAGTTTCAGCACAACTGCAACTGTTAGGGGGAAAAGGATGTCCAACCACTATTGATTTTTATTAGTTTTGTGGTTTTGCTTATATTTAACTTATATGTTTACCTTGGCTTTATAAACTGTTCAAAAACTATGTACATAAGGAGATTCTTAGATCTAGTTGTTTAAAACCAAGTTTTTCCTCACTTAAGTGACTTTATGATTAAAAATGATTTCAGTGATGTGCCAAATAATTTCTTCATTATCAAATACTTTTGCTTTATTTCATAATTTGGTACTTTATTGAATGGAGGATCATGCTTAAATTCTTCCCAAAGTATTAAAGGGAATAACCCTCAGCTGGAGAGCAGGCAGGAGATGTTTCCCCTTAAGTGTGTGGCTGTTGTATGCTGCTCTTGGTGGATTATTTTTCCATGTACAGGAATATGCCAAAAGAGATGAATGCTAATCTTTCAATATGGTTACTTAAATTATAATCCTATTCCTTTCTGATGTTATTCCAGATCATTCAAGTTCCATTTCTGTGATATTTGCTTATCAATGATATCTTTCCATCAGGGTCTCATGCTTATGCTACTGTCTTTAAAATGTTCTTGACTCTTATTTATTCAGAGTATCAAGGGAGAAGGAATTATCTTCCAATCCCTGCACACTTCTGTACTGAAATTATGTTATAAATAATTATATTTCTTTATTATCTATCCTCCCCATTAGAAGGTAAATTCCAGGGGTAGGGATTTTCTCTTGTTTACTTGTTTAGGGGTTCTAAACCTAGGACATTTTTTCCTCCCGGGACATTTGGCAATGCCTGGAGACATTTTGGTTGCCATGAATGGAGTGGGAGTTGCTATTGGCATCTAGTGGGTAGAGTTCAAGGATGCTATTAAATGCACAGGATCCTATAATGCACAGGAAATCCCCTGTCCCCTGCCAACAATGAAGAACACAGTCCAAAACCCTCAGTTCAAAAATGGTGTCTGGCGAGTAGGGAGGCCTTGTAAGTATCTGCTGAATAAATGAAAAACTACTTGGCATATGCCATGTGTTAGGGAATATGTTGTAAGCTTTCTGAATGTAGGAAGATCTTTCATCAGCATATTAGTGTGGTTTTGGTTGCCACTTTATTTTTCCTGTCTTCTATTCCAAACAGGTAATTGTTATACATTTCCTGCCCTCAGAGTGTGTGATAAAGCTGAGAAGTAGCAGAAAAAAAGTCCTCTGCTTGACCTTGTGGAGGTCACTTAGATTGTATGGCCTGTCCTGGATGGGCCTCTCTATGATTTGTAGAGATGGGAGTGTGAAGTGGAGTTCTAATGACAAAGATTGAATTTCTTTCTAGCCTATTGAGCTAGATGTTTAAACTAAGATTTAATTTAATAAAATAATAAGCCATATGTATGTCTAAATTTGTAAAATAAGATTTATATAACTATGTATTATTTGATTTATAAATTCTCAGGCATTATTATTCTCACTTTACATATGAGAAAACTGAGATCCAGAGCGATGATGTAACTTAATTCAGATCATATAGATTAGTAATGAAAAGGCCAGGATTTTTATTTCTCAGTCTGCCTTCAAAATCCCAAATAAAACTGTCTTTCTTTGAATGAAAGAAGCTTGTGGGGAAGGGATAAACCTGCTTTTAGATCATACAAGCCTACTTCCTAGACCATTCATTTTCTTTTTAGAGTGTTTTTGCTTCTGAAAATGGTTTTTCTCTTTCTCCCTAGGTGGGCTATTGATTAATTAACTAATACTAGCACCTACCATGTCCAAGATGTTAAACTACCAGAGATGGCTTATAGGTTTTATTTCATCTGTCATCTCTGATCATTTAGTAATGGCTATAAATGTGTTGAGAAGGATTCTCAGGCTGAGTCTGGGAACAGAGCCATCATCAATTAGCTGTCTGCTGTTGTGTTTGGTGGTTGTCATACAGTCCACACACTTACATTCCCTGTTCGGGGCACTAGGGGGCAATCAAAGATGAATAAGGTCCCCTATGGAAATTTCTATCATTCAAGATTCAGCTCCATTCCCACCTCTTCCAGAAGCTTTCTTGATCATCCCAGCTTCTCTCTCTTTTCTAATCCTATGCACAGTCTACTATGTAACACAGGGAAACAAAACAGTATTCATGAAGGTTAACACTGCTGTAGCTACTGTTCTTCATGTATGTATCTCACTCTCTCAGCTGAACAAGAAGGCCCTGGAAACCAATGGATAGTGCTCATGGAGCTCCACTTCTCTCCTCTGCCCCAGACAATAGGTATTCAATAAGTACTTGTTAAATAGAGGATTAAATAAATGAAAGAATGAAGTAGAGTTCGGTATACCAGGACTTTTTATTCCTGGTGGGTTGAAGAACTTACAAATTAGTACATCATCCCCAAACTAAACAATTAATGCTTAGTATAACAGAACTCTAGGATCCTGTCTAGTAGTGTTGTCAGTATCTGTTCTGCCTGGTCAGTGTTCCTCAAACACCTGTAGTTGTTTAAATTTTTGATATTTCAGTCTACAACTGACAACACTCTCAGGAAATTATCATTCCCATAACCTGTTTTATCCTAACTCTTGTTCTCCTACAACATATTGCATATTTTAATTATTCATTCCTCTGTTTTCTCCCCTCACAAGGAGGGAGAATATAAGGAGGACATAATTTTTATCTAGTTTAGTGACTGACTGTTTTGGTTACTTGTTGCCTCATACATACATGCCCCAACTTTGGGGCATAATCTATATGCATAGATTTTGTGGGTTAAGAATTCAGGCAGGGTGCATAGTAGGTGTATTGGCTTTTATAGCTCTGTAACAAATTACCACAAATTAGCTACCACAATTTTAGCAATTTAAAATGACATGCACCTAGGATGTCAGTGGGGGAGTCTAGGTACAGGTTACCTGGATCCTCTGTTCAGAGACTCAAAAGATTACAATTAAGATATTGGCCAGGCTATATCTGCTTCTGGAAATAAGGGTCTTTCTCAAACTCACAGGTTTTCTGGAAGAACTTAGTATGTTCTGGCTGTAGGACTGAGGCCCACACTCTCTGGCTATTGACTAGGAATGCTTTTAGCTCCTGCAGGCCACTGGCAGTTCCTTGCTATGGACCCTCTTGAAACATGGCAGCCTTCTTCATTAAGGCAAAGAAATCTCTCACCTCAGGGAGGGCCTAATCCCCTCTTTGCCTTTTTTTTTTTTTAACATTAATGAAGTACTATTGTTTTACATCTTTGTTAATATTTTGACAATATGGGAGTTCTCTCATTAGGTGTGGTCATCATAGCATACCACCACCAAATTACCCTCAGTCCTCCACCGTAGTCCACTTGCTCTCCCTTTTTTCTCCCCTCACCCCCATTCCCATACTAATCCCCCTTTTAAGGTCATTTACCTGATTAAGTCAGGCCTACCCTGGATAATCTCCCTTTTAACTCAAGATCACCTGATTTAGGACCTTGATTACATTTGCAAAATCCCTCTGCTTTGCCATATAACACAGTCATGGGATTGATACCCTATTATATTCACTCAGTCCTCTCTCTCCCCTCCAACACGTTTACCCAAGTAAAGAGATTGATTATAGAGGGTGTGTTGTGTGTGTGTGTGTGTGTGTGTGTGTGTGTAGCTGTGAATAGCTAGGGACCTGAACCCTGGAACCATTTGTGGGCAACTTCATTCAACTCTCTGGCCCCTGAACAGAGGGGAGACAAACCGTGGGTTCCGGTGGGATTTAAGACCAGAGATACTTACATGTGGCCTCTCCATGTGACACGAGCTTCTCTTAGCATGGGAACTGGTTCAAAGAGAAAGTATCCCAAAAGGGGTCATCTGAAAGTATTTTAAGAAATCAGGTGGAAGCTGCACAGCTTTTTATAACCTAGCCATGCAAATCACATAAATCACTTCTGTGCCACACACCTGCACAGATTCCCAGAATATGGACCCTTCCTCTTGAAGGATGGAATGGCAAAAATTCTGTAGCCATATTTTTTTTAACTATCACACTTACATGCCCAATTAGCATATAATAAATATCTGTTGAATTAAAGAAATATTTGTCTAATGAATCTAATTCGGACTAGGAATTATGTCAAGGAAAACAATCTAGCAGAGACTTATCTCAAATAATGAATGGATTGAATAGGTGAAAGTATAGGAAAAGCGTTTTAGGCAGCAAGAACATTTTCATAGGCATAGAAAATGAAAAAACATTAGGACAACTACAGGTATTTCAGGGTAGCTAGAACATAGAGTGTGTGTGCAGCAGTGGGAATGATGAGTGTAGAGATGTGCAGAGGTCAGGTTACAGAGGGATTTGTGGATTTTGCTACTGAGTTTTCCCGGAAAAGCTGGGAAAATATTGAGGAGTACCACAATTCAGATGGGTATTTTTAAGAGATTTTTATGTCTCTGCTATAGACAGTAGATTGGAGGTATGGAGAGCAATGAGAAAGCTGCTATAGTTATTCAAGCAATAGATGATGGAATGAATTGTAGCCTGTGCATTGATGATGGAGGACAGAGGATAGTTTCCCATCTCATCGTCTCATTCAATATGTTTAGCATTGCTTTATTTACTTATGAATTCATTTCCATCTGAGTTCCTGTTATTAATGTTCAAAGTGTTTAATGTTCATCTGTAATATGCAGCTGTTAAAAAACTCATTGACATAATCAGGCATGGTATACAGTGCATCAGAGTGCTACTCCTCACACAGTCTTTACAGTTCAGCTCTGAGCCTGCTCCCTTGGTGAGAAGTGTTGGTGATGAGATATAAATACATTGAGATGAAGCCCCAACAGTCACCTTGGCTTGGAATACAGCAAAGGGATAGAATATGATTCCTTCTTTGCTTGTGTGCAAAGCAGCATGACATATTTGTACAGCAGTGTTCTCTCTGGAGTGAAGAGTACTTAATAAATATCACCTCTACATTTTTGCAAATAGAGCCAGTTGAATTCCCAGATTTCCAGGCCTTTTTGCAGTTTCTGAAGTAAATAAGCTTCTCTATTTCTTCTCTTCACTAGAAAGCTACCAAAGAGCTGGTCACCTTTAGCAGTAGGACAAATTCTTAGCTCCTTCCTGCTGATAGGCAATGGGCTGTGACCCTTATATTTCAGATTGAGAAAACTGATTGAGGGTGAGAGGAGGTTCTAATAACTGATCAGTGGGAAACCTTGGTGAAATTCAGATCATATGTTCCATCTCTTGTAACTAATGAATTTGTCACCATGGCACCTAAAACAAATGTTTTTAACAAGTGTTAAGGAAAATCTGGACACTAAGAATTCCTTTATTTCCGTTCAACAAGTATTTATTAAATACCTGTTATATGGCAAACAGTTCAACATATTTCTTAATGATAGCCACAAAAACCCTGTTCTCAGGAAGCTCACATTTTCAGGGGAAATAATAATAATAGGGCCTCCCTAATGGTGCAAGGGGTTAAGCACCGCACTATGAAGCAATCCACAACCTCTGCAGCATGAGTTCAATCCCCGGCTGGCCAGGGAGCAACCCACATGGTGAGGCAGACCTTTCCTGTCTTGCCCGCTGCTCCCCTCATCAGTGTATTTCAGTCAATCTGCCTGTTCTGTTCCCTACTGTCTCTGGTGAGTCCTCTCACCCTGCCTCCCACATCCCTGGCCTGTATCCCAGCTCTTGTATGCATAAATAAATCTAAAAAAAATAATAGTTATAATAAAGAAATAACAACTAGAGTTATATGTGCAATAGAAATAGAAATTAAAAATCATAGTATGTTATAAAATGACATGTTTTATGGCAACTAAAGTTGAGAAAAGGGCTTGGGAGATCTACAGTGTATGGTCTGCCATCTTAAATAGGGTGATCATGCCATGCTTCTTAAAAGCATCCTCAGCTCCATCCTCAGTTCCATCCAGTTACATTTGGCTGAATGAATCTATTTTTTTTTTTTAATTTAAAGCTCTATTGAAGGAACGTTGGTTTACAACGCTGCATGTTTTAGGAGTACAGGTTCACACCCTTTCAAATGTACGTTACCACACCATGCCCACCACCAAAGTACCGGTGATCCTCAACTATAGTACAGTGGACCTTCTCCACCCTTTACTCCCATGGTCCCCCTCTGGTGACTGTAATTTTGCAGTCAGAATCCAAGGTTTTGTTTTGTTTGTTCCTTTGCTTTGTTCCTTCCACATATGAGTGAAATAATCTAGCAATTGTCTTTCTCCTTCTGACTTATTTTATTTAATATTTTCCCCTCCAGTTTCATCTGTGTTGTCACAAATGACAAGATTTTACATTTTTTATAGCTGTATAGTATTCTGTTGTATGTATATATACAACATCTTCTCTCCCTCCACTCCGCTTTATTTAGGTAATATTGTATATGACTTAGAGGAATAGTTTCATACCCCACCATTAAAATATCCATAATCCATACCCTAGGCCACTGAGCCCCCTACCCCCATTTTTGCCACCCCTAACCTCCCTTCACCTCTGGTAGCTTCAGTTCTGCAGTTATATTTCTAGTGTTTGTTTTGGTTTAGTTTTGTCAGTTCCTTTTCTTCCTGTATTCTACATATGAGTGAAATCACCTGAATGCCACATCTTAATTATCTATTCATTTGTTGTTGGGCATTTAGGTTATTTTCATAGATTGGCTATTATAAATAATAATGCAATGAATACAAGAATGCATTATCTTTTCAAATTAGTATTTTTATATTCTTCAGAAAGATACCTAGGATTAGAACTTTTGAATCATATGATAGATCTAGTTTTAATATTTGAATTTTCCACAGGGGCTTGACCAGTCTGTAGTCCCACAGACAGTGTGTGAGGGAGTCCTTACTCCTTTTTTTTTAAGATTTTTTTTTATATTCCCCATACAATTACAACCCCCTTATTTTGACCCTAATCCCTCCTTTCCCCGCCCCCCATAGTGTGTCTCTGGTTTATAGTTGCTTATTGATTTTGATTTTTTCTTTATTATAGTTATTCTTTTTCCTGGTCCCTTATTTAGGTTTTCTAGATTCCTGCTATGAGTGAGACCATCCAGTATTTTTCTTTTTCTTTCTGGCTTATTTTGCTGAGCATGATCCCTTCCAGCTCCATCCATGTTGCTGCAAATTGCATGAGTTTATCTTTTTTGATTGCTGAGTAATATTCCATTGTGTATATATACCATATCTTCTTGATCCAGTCATCTATTTTTGGGCATTCGGGTTGTTTCCAAAGCTTAGCTATTGTAAATAGTGCTGCTATAAACATAGGGGTGCAAATGCCCTTTTGAATTAATGTGTCATTTGGGTAAATACCTAGGAGTGGAATTGCTGGATCATATGGAAGCTCTATGTTTAGTAGGTCCAGAAATCTCCACACAGCTCTCCATAGTGGTTGGACCAGTTTGCACTCCCACCAGCAGTGCAGAAGAGTTCCTTTTTTTCCACACCCTCGCCAACCTTTGTTGTTGCTAGTTTTTTTAATATGTGCCATTCTCATTGGTGTAAGATGGTATCTCATGGTAGTTTTGATTTGCATTTCCCTGATTACAAGTGATGTTGAACATTTTTTCATATGCCTGTTGGCCATTTGCATTTCCTCTTCAGAGAAGTTTCTTTTTAGCTCTTCTGCCCATTTTTTGACTGGATTATTTTCTTTGTTTTTGTTGAGTCTTATCAGCTCTTTATAGATTTTTGTGATCAGTACTTTATCATTAGCGTTGTATGCAAAAATGTTCTCCCAGTCGGTGGGGTTTCTCTTTGTTTTTGTTGCTGTCTCTTTTGCTGTGCAGAAGCTCTTTAATTTGATGTAGTCCCACCTGTTTATCTTTGCCTTCACTATCACTGCTTTGGGTGATGTGTCTGTAAAGATGTCTTTGAGGTGTATGTCATGTAGTGTTTCGCCTATATTTCCTTCTATGTATTTTATGGTTTCATGTCTTATGTCTAGTTCTTTAATCCATTTTGAGTTGGTTTTTGTGCATGGTGTGAGGTAGTAGTCAAATTTCATTCTTTTTAGTGACCCAGTTTTCCCAGCACCATTTATTGAACAAACTTTCTTTGCTCCAGTGCATATTCTTTGCTCCTTTGTCAAAGATTAGTTGACCATAAATCTGTGGGTTTATTTCTGGGTTTTCTTTCTTTTTTTTTTTAAACTTTTAAAAAAGATTTATTTATTTATGCATACAAGAGCTGGGGTACAGGCCAGAGATGCAGGGGGGTGAGAGGATTCACCAGAGACAGAGTGGGGAACAGAACAGGCAGACTGACTGAAATGCACTGCTGAGGGGAGCAGTGGGCGAGACAGGAGAGGTCTGCTTCACCATGTGGGTTTCTCTCTGGCTGGCCGGGGATCGAACTCATGCTGCAGAGGTGGCAGATTGCTTCATAGTGCAGTGCTTAACCCCTTGCACCACCAGGGAGGCCCTATTTCTGGGTTTTCTATTCAGTTCCATTGGTCCGTGTGTCTGTTCTTGTTCCAAATCATGCAGTTTTGATTATTATAGCTTTGTAGTATAGTTTGGAAAAAAAAGAAGGGAATGGAGGCATCACACTCCCAGATTTCAAACTATACTCCTTTTTTAAATTAAACTTTTAAATTTTCTTACAGCATTGTTCATTTTTTTTACAGTATCTGATTTCTCCCCTCATGTGTAGTCACCATAAATCTTCCACCACCATATCACTCATGAGCTATCATCATAGTCCCTTGTGCTCTTCCTTCCCTTATCTTGATCCGTCACGTGCTATATCCCTCAGATCTATAGTTTGCCTATAAGTTTAGTTTTTTTTTTTGACATTTTGTTCTTTTTCCTTATATTCCTCCTATAAGTGATACCATCCAATATTTTTCTTTTTCCTTCTGACTTACTTCACTGAGCATAATCTCTTCCAACTCCATCCATGTTGCTGTGAATGGCATGCATTTATCTTTTTTGATGGCTGAGTAGTATTCCATTGTGTATATATACACAACATCTTCTTGATCCATTCATTTGTTTTGGGGTGTTTGGGTTGCTTCCATATCTTAGCTATTGTAAATAGTGCTGCAATAAACGTAAGGGTGAAGATATCCTTTTGAATTAATGTTTTTGTGTCTTTTGGGTAGATTACTAAGAGTGGAATTGCTGGATCATATGGTAGATCCATTTTTAGTAACCTGAGGTCCTCCCCACTGCTTTGCATAGTGGCTGGACCAGTCTGCATTTCCACCAGCAGTATAGGAGAGTTCTTTTTTTCCCACATCTTCGCCAACATTTGTTGTTTCCTAATTTTTAAATATGTGCCATGCTCACCAGTGTGAGGTGGTATCTCATGGTGGTTTTGATTTGCATTTCCCTGACTGTAAGTGATGAGCATTTTTTCATATGCCTGCTGGCCATCTGCATTTCCTTTTTGGAGAAGTGTCTTTTTAGTTTTTCTGCCCATTTTTTGACTGGGTTTTTTACTTTATTTTGTTGAGTTGTATAAGCTCTTTGTTGATCTTTGATATCAGTCCCTTATCAGTTGTATGATGTGCAAATATTTCCTCTGTAGGGTGTGTCTTCGTTTTGTTGATTGTCTCTTTTGCTGAACAGAAGCTTTTTAGTTTGATGTAGTCCCACCGGTTTATTTTTTCCTTTTTTTTTTTTTTGCTTTTGGGGATGAGTCCTCAAGATGTTTCTGAGATGTATGTTATGGAGCGTTTTGCCTATGTTTTCTTCTATATATTTTGTGGTTTCGGTGTTTGCATTCAGGTCTTTTATACATTTCATGTTGGTTTTGTGTATGGTATGAGGTAGTAATCTAGTTTCATTCTTTTGCCTGTAGCAGTCCAGTTTTCCCAGCACCATTTATTGAAAAGACTATCCTTGTTCCAGTGAACAAATGTCTAACCCAAACTACAAGCTAGGGAATATCTCTGAGAAATGTTATTCCATGAATAATAACTAGCAAGGTGGCTTGGAATAGGGCGGGAAAGGCTTTTCCAGGTAAAAGACAGCCTATTTGAATCTTTCTGGGGTTGTTATGACTTGACAGAAATTCACTATGTAACCATGTAAATTATCTACAAACTGAAGATTGAAGAACAATACACAGCATCTTGCACTAGGTGCTCAATAGATAATAGCTATTAGCTATGTAAATCAGAACAATAATAATGAATTAGTACTAAGGTACATAACCTTAAACAGTTGCAATTTGGTGTCCTTGATGTATCTGCTGGGTAAGGTAAGCTTCATATTAGTAGCAGGAGGCTGACGTGGTTTGGTATTTATGGGAATGATGAGTTCTCTATTGACTTCTGAGCCCAATATATATGGTCTCTGATTTCCTTGGTAGGATGGAAAGGAAAATAATTTGGAATCAGAGACAGACATGTTTGACTTTCAATGTTAACTCTGCCACTAACTAGCTTTGTGACCTTGGACAAGTGTTCTGTCTTTCTGGATCTCAATTATCTTATCTGTAAAATGCAGATAATAATACAATTCACTCTCAAAGGGCTGATGTGAGGTTCAAATGGGAAGACATTTGGGGGATTATATTGTAATTTCTAAGGTGCTACAGTTTGTTTTCACTTACTCTTGGGCATATTAATGGGGATAGATCTCTAAAAAGCCCCCTCTTTGAATTTTCTCCAGACCAGGTTCTTTCTACCACAACTGCAATGCAGTTCAATATATTTTTCAGCCAGTGTGCTAATGCTTTCTTTGATTGTGAAGGGAATACTGTTTTGAGGCCCCAATTCATTATGGTGCTGCTCTAAAGTTCAGTCCAAGCTGAAAACAAATACAAACCAGGAACTGGTGGTTAGGTCAGATGACATTCATTCACACTTCTCTACAAATAATGGGTGTCTGTTTAGGTGGCAATAGACAAATCTAATCTGCCCCATATTACTGTAATTATTAACTACTGCTCCTAAAATCTATCGAGTTATCATTATTGTTATTATTATGAAACTCAATCCCATTTCCATGTCATAAAGATAAACCAAATCTCATTTCAATTAGTTACAGCAGGAGGGAATGAACTTTAAACAGACATTTAATTTCTGAAAAAAAAATTAGGAAGTTCTTCATGGAAATGTTATGGCATTTTGAAACAGATTAATAGTTCAGTGTGAACACATCCACCCTGCAGCTAAATGATGGGAATATGATGATGAGGGAGACAGGTTAAATGAGCAAAACCAGTTGATATCACTGGTTTGGTTCTAATCAGATAGTATTCACTCTAGGACTCTTTAGTGCTATTCTTTTTTTTTTTTTTTTTAACTGTACAGATTGAATTATTGGTCTTATATTATAGGTGTATTTTATTTATTATGAGAAAATAGTTGACTTTTAGTGTCATAATAAACTTTAACAAAATCTTCCCAAACTAGATGCTATGGATAGACTCAAATTCTCCCCCTAAGATGTTGACCTGTCTTGGTTGGAGGTGGAGGGAGCATACAGCTTATTCAAAGAGCTTGTCCATTCTTTTCCTTTTTTTTCTTTTCTTTTTTATTAACATTCATATCCAAGAGTGTGCCCACTTTTCAGTAGATGAACATGACAAGGGGAAAAGGTTTCAGTGATGAATTCTTGTGTGTGTCTGTAAATTTCATGCTTGTGAAGTAGGATTAATAGCATGGGAGACTGAAGTCCTTTTGTTCTTGCACAAACAGCTACAAAGCAGAGAGTGACAGTATGTGTGTCCCAGTCCAGCAAGGCCTGCAGGCATGACTGGAGGGACCTCATAGTCAATCTCTGGCCTCTCTTCTGAGGGCTAATTATGGCATTTGTTCCACTGGGACCTGGATGGAAACCACAAAATGAATGTCAGCAAGACATCAGCGTTTCTTTCAGCCTCCATGAAGGCTGGACTTGAATAAAATCTTCTAGATTTAAATTTGTCGCCATGTAATTACAATGCAAGGCCTTTATAACTTTTGAGATCTCAGGGGAAGGAAATATAAGCTAATTTGACTGCAGTGTGCTTATAGAAGGATTGATCTTTGGATCTTTTGAAGAAGGTGCTTTCCTCCAGGGCACTGAAACTGTTGCTGGGTTTATGATGGATTAAAAACTTCTATTCCAGAAAAAGAGATACCACCTCTCTGTACTATACTGGAATAAAAAATACAAGCCTTGGGAAGGGGGGGTGGGGGTGGGGGAAGAGATAGTGTAGACATTTGAAATAAAGCTAATAAGATCTTGACTTTTTTAAAATCTAACATCATTTTAAAAAGGAGCTCAAAATATTTAATCTAATTTAGTTTAGCACAGTTTGTGGCTCTACTAATTCGGTAGCTTAGTGACTAGGAACAATAGTTCTTAAATAAGTGCTTGTCTTCACTAACTTTTTGTAGAAAAATGAGAAAAATAAGGGCAATGTAGTAAGCTTTTCTATAAAGCCTAATTTGTTCCTTTAATTTAGGTGTTAAAGATAGCCTTTCTATTATGAAATAATGCTAATAGTAGATGGTAGTTCCTTTTTTAAAATGCCCTTTTCAAAATACAACAAAGGATGGCAAATTTAGGCTTATTCGCTCATATTTAAAAAAAAATTTGCTTTTTAGTTTTCAGGTCAGCAAAATCCTCAAATTTAATTACCATTGTCTTAGAACAGGGTTTTGGAGTTGCAGGGATTAGACTGACTCACCGGTATTTGACCTTGAGCAAAATGGTTTCTTTTCTAAGCCTTGATATTTAATTACTTTTTAAGCCTTGATTTTCTTATTATAAAATGAAGACCCAGATATCTTTCTCATGGAGAGAATTTCATAAAAGTAAAAAATTGGACACTGTCCAATTTGATACACACAAAGTTCCATCCTTTGGATGTGTGATTAGATAAACATACTGTGGTATATCTATGCAATGAGATTCTATTCAGCAGCAAAAAGGAGTGAACTACTGATGCATGCTACATAAAGATCAAAAACATTATGTTGGGCGAAAGAAGCTAGGCACACAAAACCACATAGTGTAGCATTCCGCATATGTGAAATGTCCAGAAAATACAAGCCTATGGCACAGAAAGAGTTGTGGTTGCTTGGGTCTGGGGGTACAAATAAGGATTGATTACACTAAGCAACAAAGGATTTTGGGGGGATTATAGAAATAGTCTAAAATAGGATCATGGTGATGATTGCAAAACTGCATGTTTACTAAAAGTCATTGAATAATACACTTAAAATGGGCACATTTTTCACTTGTAAATTAAACCTAAATGAAGCTGTTTTTAAAATATGTTAAAAAGAAGAAAAGGGGAAACCATGAGGTAACATCTGTGAAGCACTTACCTCAGTGTATGTATGCAATGAAGAGCGCTATAATTATAGAATTGTTAGACAGCCTTTCAGAGAAATGCCTGTTCTAAATATGACTTATTGGACTTTGTATGGACTTTGCAGACCTAGCTATAAAATAATTAAATGCTAAAATAAGTCATTTTAAGATTAAATGCCAAAATGAATCAGATTGTTATTTGATCTGGAATTTCAGAAGTAAGGTAAAATCTCTATGTCAGGAAAGAGGTCTTAGATCTTGAAAAATGTGAAAGAAATCAGAAGATAAGAAGCACATTGTAGCAGGGGAAAATAAGATAAGCTTAATCACAGAGAAACGTCGACTTGGTCATTCAGGGAACTCCAGGGAAGAATTTGGGCTTTCAAGGTAAACAGATTTTGGGTTCAAGCTCTAGCTTCACTACTTGCAACTATATGACCTTGAGCAAGTACTTAATTTCTGAGACCTAATTTCATTAACTGTAAAGTAATGATAATACTATCTATCTTCCAAGATTAATGCTAGTATTATGTGAGATACCCTACATAAATCTGTTAGCACTATGCCAGACTTATAGGAGGTATTTAATAAATATGAATTTCCTTTCCTCTTCTACTCTCAAAGAGATGATAATTTAATTATGGAAAAAGCATATACTCAGAATGTTTTTTTTAAGACAGTATCAGATTAAAATCAAATTAATTATATCGTTGGTCAGACATTTGTATTTATCTTAAGATGTATTTATCAATTAATGTATCCTGTATTTCTCCTTGGCAAGACTATTATAGCCTAAAAAAATCAATTTTATTATGACAAAATTTACATATAATATACTACACACATTTAAAGTGTGCATTTGTCAATGAGTTTGACAAGTGTATCATGATGTAACCATCACCACCACAAACAAAGTACAGAACATTTTATCATCCTCAAAATTTCCCTCATGCCTCTTTGCAGTCTAGCCACACACCCACCTCTCCCCCGTTATACTTGACCTTAGGTAACACTGACTTGTTCTCTGTGACTTTTGGTTATTTTTGCTCTATCTAGAGTGTCTTAATTCTTTTACTCAGCATAATATTTTTGAGATTTATCTGTGTTGTTGCATTTTAGCAATCCATTCCATTTTATTGCTAAGTGATATTCCACCCAATGGATAAATCACAATTCATTTGCCTGCTGGTGGAAATTTGTATTGTTTCCAGTTTTTAGCTATTATGAATGAAACTGCTATAAGCAGTCTTTAATAGACATGTTTTTATTTCTTTTGGTAAACATCTAGGAGTGGAATTTCTGTGTCATTTGGTATGTTTAACTTTACGACAAACTGACAAACATTTCTAATGTGATTATACCATTTTACACTCCCCCCCGCCCAGGTAATATGTGAGAGTTCCAGTTTTTCTACATTCTTATCAACATTGTATTGTCAATTACTTTAATTTTAGCCATGTACTAGACATGTTATGATATTTTAATTTACATTTTTTGATGACTGATTATGTTTACTTGCCATATGTATATTTTCTTTTGTAAACTATTTGTTCAATCTTTTGTCTATTTAAGAGTTTGGACTGTCATAGTATTAATCATTTTTTAAACATCTAAAGTACAAGACTATGAACTCCATGAGTTACTGCATTCCAGGTCCTGTCACAGTTCCTAATAAATAATAGAGACTCACTAAACTTGTTGACTGACTGACTTGCCAGATGTATGGTTTTATAATGCTCGTGTTTAATACTAACAGGGAAGGACTTCTGTTAATGTTGGTAGACTGTTTATTTCTTTCAGAATCAAGAGAATCACTCATTTGTAACTTTTTCTGGTGATTGAGTCCAGTCCCTCGAGTTTGCCCTTTTGAAAAAATACATTTCAAATAAGAACAAGTATGATCATCATTATTAAACATTTATTGAATTCCCCCAAGTTTGAGGTACTGTGCTAGGTATTTAGGCATGAGACTTGGTTCTTACCCTTAGGAAGCTTATGTTCTACGTGGAGACACACGATGTAGGCATCTACTCAAGAGCCCTTTCCTGGAGTCAAATGATGACGTATTAGAGACAGTTGTATTTAACTCATGGTTCTAGGAAATCTGAAGAAAAGAACAAAAACAACTTGTTGAAGGAAATTGAGAAAGACTTCAAGGAGTTGCTGACAGAGGAGATGAGTCTGGAGGATGGAAAGGATTGGAATATTTGAGGTTGGAAGGATAGAGAAGGTTGCCACAGCTAGAAGAGAGAGTAGAATGGCATGAGGAAAAGCACAGAGGTGGAAAGGCTAAGCCTATAACTCAGTTTGAAATACCACCAAAGACTATTGTAAAGCATGGTAGTAAGAACCTTCAATGTACAGCCTTCCTTTAGCAACAGGGGAGAATTGTCCTGGAATGAAAAAGGCTTTTGGGAGAAAAATCCATGCCAAAGATTCTTGCTTGCTTTTTCTAGTCAACAATAAGTGGTCAGACCCTATTCCGGACATAACTGTTGGCAGATTATATTCCATGCTCAGAACTCCCATTTCACCCTGTATGTCTATATTTCAACATTTACTGTCTGAGATTTTTGTGCCTGCTGGGTTGTAAGCTAGAGAAGGGCAGAAAATATGTTGATCTTGCTCAGTGTTGTATTTCCAGAGTCTACTTGGTTAGTGAACAAATAAATGAAAAATGAAACAAATAGATAAATATTTGTGAATTTTTACAGCTATCATGATAATAGTAACTTACCTAATTGACAGGAATAATTAAAACTTTAATTTTTTTTTAAATTCTGAATTTTCCTGTAGTATAGTGTTTTTTGGTAGTGGTCTTTTTTGTCTGTGATAATAACAGCTATCATTGACAAAGGCACTTACTTTATGCTGGACATTATGATAAAATGTTTTTTATAATAGATGTGAAAACTGTTATTAAAAGAAGCTGAATTATTTGCCTAGGGTTCCTAGTTAGTGACAGACTTGGACCTGAACTCAGGTCTGGCTGAAAATAAAGTTGGCATTTTTAACCACTCCATTCTACAGGGACATAAAGACTTGTGTGTGATGCTCTGCATTTGACCCAACGTGTGAATTTGAGTACCCAGATCCCATCTTTAACCCAAACTAGTGTCTACTGGCTAGACATGTTGAGATACAGTGACTGGGACTTGCAGAAAGGGCAGGCCACATACTTGCTTAGTACTTGACTGAAGGGGAAATGCTAATATCAATGTTGTAGTTACCTTGCAATGCAGTTTTATTAGTGTGCTGCTCATTGCAAATTTAGAGACACCTATTAATGCTATTGAAATGGTTTCACCACTGTTCTGACGTCCTCTTAATAGTTCAGATTTGATCTGCAAAGAGCTGATGAGACTCAACAACAACAAAGAAAATAACCCAGTCAAAAAATGGGCAGAAGAGCTAAAAAGAAACTTCTCTGAAGAGGAAATGCAAATGGCCAACAGACATATGAAAAAATGTTCAACATCACTTGTAATCAGGGAAATGCAAATCAAAACTACCATGAGATACCATCTTACACCAGTGAGAATGGCACATATTAAAAAAACTAGCAACAACAAATGTTGGCGAGGTTGTGGAGAAAAAGGAACTCTCCTGCACTGTTGGTGGGAGTGCAAACTGGTCCAACCACTATGGAGAGCTGTGTGGAGATTTCTGGACCTACTAAACATAGAGCTTCCATATGATCCAGCAATTCCACTCCTAGGTATTTACCCAAAGGACACAGAAACATCAATTCCAAAGAACACCTGCACCCCTATGTTTATAGCAGCACTCTTTACAATAGCTAAGCTTTGGAAACAGCCCAAATGCCCAAAAATAGATGACTGGATCAAGAAGATGTGGTACATATATACCATGGAATATTACTCAGCATTCAAAAAAGATAAACACATGCAATTTGCAGCAACATGGATGGCGCTGGAAGGGATCATGCTCAGCAAAATAAGCCAAAAAGAAAAAGAAAAATACCGGATGGTCTCACTCATAGCAGGAATCTAGAAAACTTAAATAAGGGATCAGGAAAATGAATAACTATAAGAAAGTGAAAATCAAAATCAACAAAAAACTATGAACCAGAGACACTTTTTGGGGGGTGGGGGCCGGGAGGGGAGGGATTGGGGTCAGAATGGGACATGTGCAGTTGTATGGGGGAATATAAAAATAAAATTTATTATTTAAAAAAAAAAAAGTTCAGATTTGAGATGGGAAATATTCTAAGTAAGGTAGTGTCTATTGGGCTGCTAATGGACAGTGAATGTCCAATAACCTTGCAGCCCCTTACTTGGTAAATTTTGTATCACGTTTAAAATTCTATGTGAAATATATTTTTATGTATCAATTGTAGGTAAATCCGATTTTGGAAATAGTGTTGCATATACCCACTGAAGTCAATCTTTATGCTCAAGTTTACATACTCAAGTAGCTTCATCTTTTCATCAATTTAAGGAGATATTTTCCTTTTTTCCCCCTAGGAATTTTGCAGACAAAATGTATGTACCTCCATGCACATATATGTACCTGCATGCCTCTTTAAAGCAAATAGTTTTGGTAGTGCAAAAAACATATTCAAAGTAAGTCATTGTATTTGTCACATATCCTATATGCCTTTGAGCACAATTCCTGAAATTCATTTAGTGGGCATTCACTTAGAATTTTCTGAAGAACAATTTCTCTGTAAATTATTAACTTTTTATTGCCACATTTCCCAGATTCAATTAGATTAACATTTAGTGTCATTTCTCAAACAGAGATAATCATCCTGATTATGCTTTGAAGAAAGAACTTGCATGCTATATACCTTTTAGGCTTTTAATTTATCTTATTTATTTGGCAGGTATGTGTATATGAGCCAGGGCAAAGAGAAGCTGAAACAGATGACACTAGACGGGGAATTGATAAGTTGAGAATCCATTTATGGCATTTAGCTTCCTCTGCTGTGGGCATATCAGAGAGCTAATAAGATATGTGGGCTAAAGAGGATGGATTCCCTAAGTGGCTTTTGAATACAGCATTTATTTCTAGCCAGTAAAGTTTAGCAAACCATGTCCAGTGCTGTTGACAAGTAGCACAAACTGAATGACAACAGTAAGCTTTTGATGTGTTGGCGAAGGTAGGCTCTGGAACTTACTGCTTTACTGTCTTGACACAGTATGTGGTAAAGTCCAAAGGGGTAGTGATGCCCACACCAAACCCCCTTGCTATGGTAGCAGCTACTTCAAACATAGTTTCATGAATAGGAGCTCATTTGACCCTTGACCAGAACCAGGGTCTAAATTGGCAGACAGAGAATCGGAGTAATTTGTATCATTTCAATTAGTTACTTGCTGCATAATGGGGAGGTCATGACTTTCTGCCATGATTACTGCCCATGGCAACCAAGCTTGAATGTACCATCAGTTTCCAAATACTTTCACTTAATAAATGTAAGTTCATAAACAAGGCCCAATTGTTGGGGGCACACAACAAAGTGAATTATGCACCCTGCAATGGAACGAGCGGAAGATGACATAACTTTGTCGGCAAGATCATTTCAATTTTTTTTTTAAAGAGAGAAGCTGATAAATGGGGTGAATAACATTGGCTGAATGAGCAGTATTGATCTTTGGCTATGTAAAACAGCCAGGAGAGAAGTGAGTTTGTGTAAGAGCACTGTTGTTGTAGTTCTGAAAGCGGGCAGTTTTCTTTCACTGTTTGCTCTGTATAACCAAAATTCAAAAATCTTAAAATCAATGTTGCCATTGTTGGGTCCAAACAGCACACCCTTCCACAGACAATGCAAAGAATTTCAAAATATAGATAGCTCCTTGATACATACAGATCTGATTGTAAGAAACGTTGGGTTGTTTTCTTTCTTGAATAGAAAGGGCAGCTTGTTCCAGCGCGAAGACAATGGTGTGTCTAGATGCCTGTGAAACTTCATGAACCCAGTGCAATAATTCAAGCCTTTGATTTGAAAAATGTTTTGTATGTCTTCCTCCACATCTGCAAATACCTCCACTTTCCCTTGATGCCAGCCAAGAGTTGTTAGCAAGTCAATGTTTTCCACTTGAGGAAGAAAAAAAAGTTCAGCACGTACATAAGTTTTGCTATTTGGCTTTTGTTTTTTGAATTAAAATAAAGGTTTCCTTCTTTCATGTCACAATCTATTAGCCACCAGGAAACCTGGTATCACAGTTCTCTCCCATTCACCCCTGCATTTGTAGCAGATTTGACGGTGTGTGGAAACCAACACGGGCGCTGCTCTGTGACTGTGTCACCTACAATCAGCTTGTGCTGTGGCTCAGATTAATCATGACAGTAGGCAATATTTCCAACATTATTAGAAGAGAAACCTAATATTTTGAGACATCAGGGATCTCTGAGCTGTTGTCCATCAAACTGAGAACCTTCATTTCCTACTCCTTGGATGGGTAACCTTAAGTTTTAACCACTTAATGGACAAAACACTTCTTTAGCCAAAAATAAAGAAATAAAAATTAAAAGAGGAAAATGTAAATATTCTGGTATTTAAAGTTGTGGCTTGGGCTCATTTCCAAAAGGTTTGATCATCATGCACTCCAGCAGTGAATGCCCATTTTTTTCTTTATATATGTATCCACCCAAAGTGTCCTAGGTTTTCCTGAAATTTCATACTTAAAATGCTTTGTTATTAAATCTATGGACAATTATAAGACAGATACTCTATGCTACTGTTGAACTTTTTTCTAATATGGTTTCTACCATGAAAACAAAATGATGATTTGCCAAGGTAGCATAGAAACAATTTATAGAAAGGAAATTTGCATATTTATATTTATATTCATATTTATATTTGAAGGACACTTATTTAAAAGCTGTTTTATATAACTATGGATTAAAGGTACATATGCCAATTTACATGATTAAATTTTGGCAATACTATCTAGAAAATTGATGGTTTTTAAGTTTGTATTTATCTGCTTTAATGTACTTTTTTACCTTCTGTCTGACTTATTTTGTGTTTATGAACAGGACTGAAAATTGGGTACTCTACTCATCTTCTGAAGCTCTGCTTTTTCTTCTTTGTAGTTGAAAACAAAGAGCATCAGATGGTAATGCAGATACTATGCGAGACCATGCCATCATTCATAGCTTCCTCAATGGTCCCAACACTTTGGGAGCAAACTATTATTGAACATCTAATAAATCTTAGATGCCTGGAATTTTTAAGTCTTTAGGCATTCATGACAAAACGGTGCTATGCTTTGAGAATCTGATTCCTGTCAGATAACATGGTGTTTCATTTATTCAGCGCATAGATCTGGGAAACCAAGGCAGCCAGGTGGTGTCACTGGATTTTTGGGTTCTAGTTTTAGAACTTTTTCCTCTAGCCCCCAGAAAAAGAGTAAGATCTGAATAAATACGTGTGGAATAAATGATTTCCAGAACAGATGTATAGGCAGTCTCATCAGAAAGAGACCGAAGTCTTGATATATTTCCTTGCTTTGAGCAGGTTTTGGTGTGTGAACAGCTTAGTTTTCTCTGACTGAATTCCTAACTAAATTATATAACAGCAGATACTGTACAATTGGTTGATCACTCTGTACTTCTTTTTTCATCCTTTGGAAAAGAACCTGATAAAGTTCAAAACTTTCTCCAGGACTTTTATTCCCTTTTTAGGCTTCAATTGCTCCCAGGTCTATCCATCATCATTTTAGCTTTGAAAGTTGGTTCATTTGTCATGTTCCCTTAGCTCTGTCACCTCAAGCTTCGAAGGTTGAGTCCCAATTTCTTGCATGTGGTCTTTCACTGGCCTACTCCCTGCTGGTACCCACTCCATCATTCCTGTAGCTATTTGATCTTCTTGGTTTTCTGTGTGTCAGACTCTGCCTAGCCACCTGATGGTTTTGGTTCCAGGCTTGCCACAGATCCGCCATTCTCTTTTTGGCTTGTCATTCCATCACTGTGTTAAGCTTCAACCCCTTTATCTTTTTAATTAAGAAACTGTTTATTGCATTTTTTTTCTGATTGCAAAGTCACACTTGGTTATAGAAATTTTGGAAAATAAAGAAAAGCATAGTGAAAAACTGAACCATCTTCTAGAGAACCTCACTGCTGCCATTTTGGAGTATGAGTTTTAAGGCATTTTGTTTTCTTTTTTTCTATTCTCCCTTGCTTCTTCCTTCCTTATTTATTGTCTTTTCATATATTTTTGGGTCACTTAGGATAACTTAGAAAATTATTGGCACTTTGGCTATTTTTTTTCTTTTAATCAAAACCATTTCTTTGAGCATTTTTCTTCAAAGATTATCTCCAAATGCTATAAAATTCCGATTTCTTCTATTGCCTCTGTAATTTTCCTTCTCATTTCCCTCCCACAGTTTCAGTCCTGCATAAAATAACTCATGGTTTAATGTAATGCATGTTCTCCATACCCTTATCAGTTTGGCCTGCTTGGATGTACTTTGTTATGAAGTTTTAATCTTGTAATAAGATTGTAATCTTCTTTGCTTTTCCACACATGACTGGTACTTTTTGTTTGACAGGGAAAAATATTGGGTATTTTGAGCACTTATTACTTACAAACTCTATTACTGGTGGTTTAGCTGCCAAGGAATAGGGGGCATATACCAGATTACCCTTCTGGACTTCCCAATTAGTAGAGACCGTGTATGTCATCCAGATGCCAGGTATCATTCTGCAAGGAACAGCCTGGTTTTAACCTTTCTAAAGCCCTATAGGCCTTCTTAATAATTCATTCATTCACTTATGTGGCAAAAATTTATGGACCATCTTATCTTTCCAGTAGAAATATAATGTGAATCATAAATGTAGTTTCAACTTTTTTCTACTAGCTACATTAAAAGAGGAAAAATAAACCAGTAGAATTAATTTCAATAATATGTTATGTTTAATCCAATGTATGAAAAATGTTATACATATAATCAATATGTAATTATAATATTTCTCCCTGCTTTCAGATGCCTGTGTTATATTGTACTTACACCACATCTCAGTTTGGACTAGCTCCAAGTAGCCCATATATGTGTATAGCTACCATATGGGACAGCACCATCCCAGGCACTTTTACTGGAGTTTCTGTAATAAGCAGGGCAGATGTCCTCAGTCACACATATAGCTTATATTTTAATAGGGAACATGATGATTACACAGGCAATTGTCAATACCATATACACTATAAAAACCAAACAAAAAAATGACAGGCTAGAAAAAGCACAAGTTCACACTGTTACCCAAACAATTTGGGGTTGAGAAAAGAGGAAGAGATTCAAGTTTTCTTTGTTGTTTCCTCCATGACATTACAATTAACTAATTTTCCTTCTCATTTGGCTAGTTAATCTTTCCCTCAAAATTCAGATTTGAATTATCGCTCACAACAATTTGACTCTAAACAACCTACATTAAAATATGAAACAAACCTAAAGAACCTACATTTAACCACTCTGCCCTGTTGCCTCCTGTACTTATTATTTTAATGTCTGTGTTCCCTGATGTATTTTTTTAAAGATTTATTTATTTATGCATACAAAGAACTGGGGTACAGGCCAGAGGTGTGGGGGGTGAGAGAATTCACCAGAGTGGGGAACAGAACAGGCAGATTCACTGAAATACACTGCTGAGGGGAGCAGCAGGCAAGTTAGGAGAGGTCTGCTGTGCCATATGGGTAGGTAGGTCTCTGGCTGGCGATTGAACTAGTGCTTCAGTGGCTGCCAATAGCTTCATAGGTTGCATCTTAACCCCTTGCGCCACCAGGAAGGCCCAGTTCCCTGCTGTATTGTAACTACTTTGAGACTAGCAACTGTTCCCATTTGTCTATTGCTATCTCCTCAGCACCATCCCTCTATATTTTTGAATGAATAAATGATCTGAAGAAGTGAATGAAGGTTAAATAAAGCCCTCTTACTTAAATCTCTTGTTAGGCTAAAATTCAATTGACAGTTCATGTTTTTCCATTAAACTTCTCCCTGCCTTTTCATCCCTACCTCTTCTTTCCTTCTTTTCTCTCATTCTGTAACCGTTTAGCTAAGGCATGCTTCTTATGTCCCAGGAATTGTGCAAGGCATTGATATGCAAAGATTAAAAAGACTTAGCTCCTGCCCTCAAGGAGCTTAGGGCCTCTTTGGTAAGCTGCTGTAAATGACGGCAGCTAACATTTACTCAGTGCATTTTATTATACATTTACCTTTTAAAATCTTCAGTGTAGCATTGTATGTTGGATATTATTTAGTTTTATCTTACAGATGATGAAATTGAAGCTTAAAGAAGTTAAATATCTTGCTAGAATTCCCATAGCTAGTAAGTATGGAATGGAATTCAAACACAAGTAGTAGAATATGTTTAAAACCATTGTTTCAAAAGGCCTCCTGAATCGTTACAGTCCCTGGGATTACCTATTGCATATTATGCAAAATTAGATAAAATGTCATCCTTAAAATGAATAACTGGTTAGATATTAATATTTTAAAAATAATAAAGGGAAGTGAGATCTGTCTCCTTACTAAATTCTCTGAAGAACCATTTCTCGGTCCACTTACTGTATGTCTGTTTCTAATATATGTGTATATGTATGTGTGTGTGTGTGTATATATATGTATCATATAAAGTTCATATTTATATTTTTGGATGTGAAATCTAAAAGACATATAGATGGCAGTTCTGAGATCCTGAGTCACATACTTGTTTTAGCCTGGAAGATTATAGACCTTTTCTCATTGACTATTTTCATTCTTTTCAAAGGCACAGTTACCCTTGAAACCTCAACTATAACCACGAAGAGTCCACTAATTCAGTTATTTTGCTGATCTTCCTGTCCCGAGGCTGTTTATCTTACTTTCATTCTTTCACGCAGCCCGGAATAGTTTCCCTCCTCCCCCTATGCCAGTCTTTGTATGCAAGTTTCTCTTAGCAATTTATGGAGCAAGATTACACCAACTTTCCTGAGTTATTTTCTTTATGTAATAATTTTCCAATTCCTCTAGTCTTCATCATTCTTTAGGTGCAAGTTTTATGTTCCACAAATGTTTTGAGTTCCTCTCCTGAGATTTCCTGCCTCTCTTTCCCTCAAGAACATATTGTTTGTCGGGGCCTCCCTGGTGGCACAGAGGTTAAGCGCTGGGTTGCGAGGCTGCCCACAGCCTTTGCCGTGCCGTTTCGATCCCTGGCTGCTGGGCGAGGGTGCCACATGGCGCACAGACCTCTCCTGCCGCCTGCTGCTCCCCTCAGCAGTGTACTTCATTGGTCTGCCTGTTCTGCTGTCCGCTCTGGCTCTGGTGAATTCTCTCACCCTCCCGTGCTTCTGACTATACCCAGTGCTTGTATAAATAAATAAATAAATCTTAAAAAAAAAAAGAATATATTGATTGTCTTTTAGTTTTGGAGAACAGTGTTGCAATATGTTTATTCTTCATGTCTAATTTTGAGCATTGCCTTCTTTTAAACATATTGAGTAGAAATATAAAATAATATGAGGTTCAATAAAACAATCTGACTTCTTGACATAGTTTTTGAACAATTTATCATCTCAAATTCAACATTTAAAAAACTGCAATATAACATCTTTTCTAACCCGACTTATCCTCTAAACTTGCCTCTTCTCTTGGTGGTATTCTATAGAGGTTAAAGGCATGGGATTTGGTGCTAGACAGACCCAGCCTCAAGTCCAGTTTCTGATAGTTGTTGCTTGTATTATGCTCTCTGTGCTTCAATTGCCATATCTACAATATGTGGATGATATACCTCTTTTCTTTTCTTCTTTTTTTAAAAAAAGATTTATTTATTTATGCATACAAGAGCTGAATACAGGCCAGAGATATAGACCAGAGATGTGGGGGGTGAGAGAATTCACCAGAGACAGAGTGGGGAACAGTACAGGCAGACTGACTGAAAGACACTGCTGAGGGGAGCAGCAGGCGAGACAGGAGAGGTCTGCTGTGCCATGTGGATTTCTCTCTGGCCGGCCGGGGATCGTACCCGTGCTGCAGAGGCTGAGGATTACTTCATAGTGCTGTGCTTAACACCTTGTGCCACCAGGGAGGACCTATAATGCCTGTTTTCTATGACTAAAACTGAGTGCTCACTTACTCTAATTACTTTTATGCTAACATTTAATCTTCATAATGGTTCTAGGTAGAAGGTAGTACTAGTATTAGTTACATTTTACAGATGAAAGGACTGCACAAAGAGAGGAACAAGAGGTTTTTTTTTTTTTAATTTAACACTATATAGCACAAATATTTTTCATGTATATATAATTTGTAATAATTTTATAAATATATGTTTTAATGGTGACGTACTATTTCATTGTGTGCTTATGCTGTACTCAGTTATGATTTATTGTTAGATTTTTGGATTGCTTTGAAATTTTCTCTATTGTAAATGTTTTTGTGATGAACATATTTGGCAGAAGACTTCTCCATATTCTCATAATTTCTTTGTCATAGATCTAAGAAGGTGAATTAGAGTCCAAGGGCAAAAACACTTTTCAGGCTTTTGCTGCCTATAGCTATGATTGTTTCCCAAATGGTTGTATAAATTTACAGTCCCATTTAGCATGAGAGAGAGCGCCTGTTTTACTACAATCTTCGCAGATCAAAGTTATCATGTAAAGAGCTAAAAAAAAAAAAGGTTACAAACCCTGAGCATACAGAGTGTCTTCCCTAACACCTGAAAGGATAGATAGTCTTTTTGTACATTGGCAGCCAGTTTGCTCTGGCCTGACTATACCTGCCAACTTCATCTTAAGCTACCAGGTGTAATGCAACCTCCTTGGAAAAGGATCATTAAGGTTTATGACTCTGTTATCATGTGGGCATCTAGTCTGTTTAAGTTGAATGGATTTTTGAAGAACCAGGGTGTAATTCATAAAATAGAATGATTTTGGGTATTCTTATTTCATTCTTGAACTTACATGTAATGAAGATAAGAAAAATTAACAGTAAGATGATGTTAATTTATTATGGATCCTATAGCCAAAATTTATGGCGACCTTTGTGGCTTCAGATAAGTTATTAAACCTTGAACCTTGCCAAGTTTCTATTTTCTCATCTGTAAAATGGGGTTGTATCTATCTGTCTATCTATCTATCTATCTATCTATCTATCTATCTATCTATCTATCTACCAATCTATCTATTACTTAGGACTTTTTGAAAATAGAGATATCACATGTGAATTCTTAGAGTATTTGTCATAGTTTCTCACATGATTGAATTTCTTTTGCTTTTATAAAGGAATTGTTAGCATTTTTTAATGCGTTTTTTTTTGTCCAGGCTAGATATTAATTAATCTTTGTCTTTGAAATCTACTAGACTAGACTAAATATCTAGACCTTTAATATCCCTGGGGCCACTGCTTGTACATTCAAAGAGAAAGCACAAATTTAATTGCGAATGCTGCTCTCAGACTTGTGCTTATAGTATCTTTTTTAAAAAAAGATTTATTTATGCATACAAGAGCTGGGGTATAGGCCAGAGATGCGGGGGGTGAGAGGATTCACCAGACACAGAGAGGGGAACAGAACAGGCAAACTGACCAAAATACACTGCTGAGGGGAGCAGAAGGCGAGACGAGAGATCTGCTGCTCCATGTGGGTTGTTCCCTGGCTGTCCGGGGATTGAACTCATGCTGCAGAGGCTGCAGATTGCTTCATGGTGCAGTGCTTAACCCCTGTGCCACCAGGGAGGCCCACTTATAGTATCTTAACAAAATAGTGCTCGTAATATAAACTCCTGTAAGAGAGAAAATTCCACAACTCAACAAAGAAAGCCTCATGCAGCTCTGGTATCTGAGCCTTAAGGGGCATAGCATCCTACTTTGACTTCTTTATGTAAAGCTTTATGTGAAGCTAACATATGCTTCAAGAAAAACTAGCCATCTCCCTACAGTCACCGATAATTTTATTAATTTTTCTGCTGTGCGTGTGTGTGTGTGTGTGTGTGTGTGTGTGTTTTCCTGTCTCTTTGACCAAAAAGAATAGATCAAAGGCAGATATTTCCAGGATGCAAGAGATTGGCCATGATAATAATAGCCACCATCACAAAAGAAGCAATAGCTTACATTTATTGAGAACATGTAAAGTACCAGACCCTGTGTTTAAGTACTTTCGATACCTTGTCTTTATAGTAACCAATGAAGAGAGTTCTACTATTATTCATATTTTGCAGAGGAGAAAAAAATGAGCCTTGGATTGAATAAGTGACTTCTCTAAAGCCAGTGTGTATAAAATTTGTAATTTAAGCCTAGGTTTCACTGACTCAGATTTCTTGGGTCTCCCTTAGATCTCTGAGTATAAAATTCATAAGTTCTAGTGGACACAATGAAAAAATGTGACCGAAGAAGTAAAGTGTCATAGAAATCAAGTGCAGGAAGGAACACCTTGGTAGATTATCCAGACTGACTAAACTTTCTCTGTAGAGTTTAGTTGCCCACTAAACTCAGTGGGCAGGGTTGCAGACTTTCTAGAGATCACAGCAACTACTCTGTGGTCCAGTGAAAGAGCAAATGATTATTATTTGCTGTTAGCTTTTTAACCTTTATAATGAAAAATTTCAATGATATACAAAAATAAAAAGAGGTAATATCATAATGAATTCCCTATCACTCAATTTTATAATTATCCAAATTTTGTCGTTCTTTTTAAAAATTTTTTTAAAGATTTATTTATTTATGCATACAAGAGCTGGGGTACAGGCCAGAGATGTGGGGGTGAGAGGATTCACCAGACACAGAGTAGGGAACAGAACAGGCAGACTGACTGAAATACACTGCTGAGGGGAGTAGCGGGTGAGTCAGGAGAGGTCTGCTGTACCATGTGGTTTGCTCCCTGGCCAGCTGGGGATTGAACTCGCACCGCAGTTTCTGTGGACTGCTTCATAGGTTGCATCTTAACCCCTTGTGCCACCAGGGAGGCTCCAAATTTTGACATTCTTATTGATGTCTTTTCTTTTGATAATTTTGTTTTAGCTTTTAAGTAAGAAGGAGAATTTAAAAGATGGCCGGAAATACTCAAGAATTCTTCTTCTTTTAGTTTTGGCTTTAAATAAATTTCTAGTAGGAAGATTTTTGTGTTGCTGTAAATGTTGACCAGTATTTCACATCTACTGATAATTCCCTCACCAAAGCCAACAGAGATAGAGGAAAAAGATGCTTGGAGTCAGAATCTTCAGTCTTATAAGTTTAGCTTTCCATATTCATATTTGATGTAAAATGACTTGATTTTTAATGAACTTCTCATTGGACCTGTTCCCCTATTTGATCTCATGCACCCCTCCAACCTTCAAGGAGGCACTTTTTACAAATTTCTTCACACTAGGACATTGGAAAGATCAAAGAAAAGATGCCATAGTATATCTATTAGCTTTTTATGAACAACAGTTCCCAAACATCTTTCTGGTTAAAATCCTATTTTTTTTGTTAATAGTAATATTTTTATTATTTCACATTTGCTGAGCACCAACAATTAGTTGGACATCAGTCAAGAACAAAGAAAATCTGTTTCAGCCTGTGGATGCTCAAGGCCGAATTCTCATGCCCCTCTGCCCTCCCTGTGTCATTTCTGTGCCCAGTATTTGTCTTTGAAGTTCAATAAAGCCTGACCCACAGAAGGGAACTTCAGGGAAATAGAGCTGAGCATGGACTGTCAGCTGTTTAGGAGTGGCTTTAAGTCGTGACATGGTTCTCCCAAAGAGTAAAAGGGTAGCATCTTTGCTGAGAGGGAAGGAGTAGCTAGACTGAGAGAAAGGAGTCTGAGTTGTCCCTTTTAAAAATCAGTAAAGCACCAGATCTAGAAATTTATCTTTGAAGAGTCAGATAGGAGGAGGGAAAGGGTCCATGCTTAAAATGCCAAAATGTAGCCCAGCAGATTGACTCTGTGCAGCCAGTATCAATCATGCAGATAGATTTTGCCGCAAAAATGGTCCAATGTACTTCCCCCCCACTTCTAACTTCAGCATCCAGATGGTGCATGAACAGTGAAGAATGGGTGGATATTTTAAGACATCTTAACTAAGGTGGAGATGCCAAAGCTAAATATGAATTTCTCAGTCCTCTTCTCTCTATATGCTTGAAATAAAATTCCTATATTGAACTGCCAAGAAGTATCTGTTTCAATGGAACTTTATCTTGTGTTATAAAATCAAAGTTTGGGTATTCCTTTGAGAAAAGAAAGTTTTGAAACCAAGCATTTTCCTTTGATAGGGTCTGTTTTTGTTGGAGAATATTTTAGGTGACTTTCATATATTAATGACCTGATAAGTATTTTGGACTTGTTTTTGTCTGTCACAATTTATTTGTAACAACAATATATGATCATTGAAGAAATTTTGGAAAGTATATGAAAGCACAAAGAAGAAATTAATAACTTATATGTCTACCTCCCCCAAATTGGCACTGAGTATATTTCCTTCCAGTCTTTTTTCTGTAAATAAATAATGATGCTATCATAATTTATTCATTTTGCTGTCATTGGATCTTTAATTTGCCAAGAAATAATACATAATTTAATCAAGTTAAAAATTAAAATGCACCCCAGAATTTATAGAATTAAGTTTATTATTTGAAAATGTCAGTGGTGATATTGTAGGGCCCATTGTCCTAAGACATGTTATAACCCCTTTTAATCAGCAACAATGGCTAAAACATGTGATCTAAAATTGTAGCATTTGCTTACAAACAAAAAAGAGAGGAAACAAAGAGAAACTATATGTACTTGCAGGCAATAAGAAGCCTAGTGTTATTTAGCATTTAAAATTGTCAAAGATAGAAATTATAAGTACAAAAGTTGAAAGATTGGTGACCACAGGGAGGCCTCCAGACATGAGTCAGTCGCAAAAAATGCTCAAATTCATTTAAAAAGCTCTTTGTCATAGTCCAAAAAAACAACATTTTTAGTGTTTTCCTTTGACTTCACATCCCGCTATTGCAAGTACATGGCTAATTATTATCTGAATGATATCTATTATTCCTGTGTTCTAACCGGATATGATCCAAATATGGCCACAAACACATTATAGAGTGCAGTGAAATCAAAAGAATAAGATAATTCTGTTTTTAAGGGTTAATGGTATTTTCACTCCTCCTCAGTTTGAATCATGGACAATAGCTCTACTGTTGTCTATTCTAGGCAGCTGTGCAGAATAGTAAAGATTTGGAGATCTTTGTAGGCAGGAGAAAAATTAAGCCTTTGTACACTTTTTATTCAGTATATTCTACCCAACACCCATGTGTAAGAGTTGGACTTGGGAGTTGCAACAGGCTAAGGAAAGTTTGCACAGATAAACAGTTATTCTAAATTCTGTGCCTACTAAGCTCTGAATCACAAAGTGCAATTGCAAATCTTCTAGAAATGATACATAAGAAATCCTTTTAATAACTCTGCCCATTATATTTTGTGGGCATTATTTATTATTTTTGAATAATGAGTAATATGAAAAAGACTAGCAAAAAAGTTAGCAATTACCTCATCATTTTCAATTATTGAACAGTTACTGTTCTTAAGCCTCTAAGAGAAGTGGTCTTGTGAAAGAATATCTCCATATATGGCAGATATAGCAAAAATACTAATGTAGTTTTAAGTGACTTTAAAAAAGGATTCAAAATAATTGGTTACCTTGGCTGCAAATGAAAAATTATAATTAAAATCATAGGTACTTCCATTTGTGTCCCAATATATATTGTTATATACCCTCTTTTATGCCTCATACTTGATATGAAGACAAACTATGCTAATATATCTTAACTGGGAACAGTGCCCCAGGGTGGTACAGAAGTGGCAAATGGGGACAGGAAAATCATTTGGATCTAGGACTTTATTCTATTTAACATTCTGGGAATAATTGCTAAGAAAGATCTTTAAATCCTAACCCTTTTAATTGTTGGGAAAGGAATGATAATAGCTGTCTCACTCATGGAGTACCTAATATGTATCATTGATTCTTTTTTTAGTATCTTGGTTAAGTATCACAAAAACTCCAATAGTTAGTCAAAACCATATCTTTTTTTTTTTTTTGGTGATCAATAATGACTGAGTTTATTTTTCTTCTTTATAATTTTTAATGTATTCCAACTTCTAAGTTTTTTTTTAAATAAATAATAAATTTTATTTTTATATTCCCCATACAATTGCAACCCCCCCATTCTGACCCCAATCCCTCCCCTCCTGCCCCTCACCCCCCAAAAAGTGTCTCTGGTTCATAGTTTTTTGTTGATTTTGATTTTCACTTTCTTATAGTTATTCATTTTCCTGGTCCCTTATTTAAGTTTTCTAGATTCCTGCTATGAGTGAGACCATCCAGTATTTTTCTTTTTCTTTTTGGCTTATTTCGCTGAGCATGATCCCTTCCAGCACCATCCATGTTGCTGCAAATTGCATGTGTTTATCTTTTTTGAATGCTGAGTAATATTCCATGGTATATATGTACCACATCTTCTTGATCCAGTCATCTATTTTTGGGCATTTAGGCTGTTTCCAAAGCTTAACTATTATAAATAGTGCTGCTATAAACATAGGGGTGCAGGTGTTCTTTGGAATGGATGTTTCTGTGTCCTTTGGGTAAATACCTAGGAGTGGAATTGCTGGATCATATGGAAGCTCTATGTTTAGTAGGTCCAGAAATCTCCACACAGCTCTCCATAGTGGTTGGACCAGTTTGCACTCCCACCAGCAGTGCAGAAGAGTTCCTTTTTTTCCACACCCTTGCCAACCTTTGTTGTTGCTAGTTTTTTTAATATGTGCCATTCTCATTGGTGTAAGATGGTATCTCATGGTAGTTTTGATTTGCATTTCCCTGATTACAAGTGATGTTGAACATTTTTTCATATGCCTGTTGGCCATTTGCATTTCCTCTTCAGAGAAGTTTCTTTTTAGCTCTTCTGCCCATTTTTTGACGGGATTATTTTCTTTGTTGTTGTTGAGTCTCATCAGCTCTTTGCAGATTTTTGTGATCAGTCCTTTATCATTAGTGTTGTGTGCAAAAATGTTCTCCCAGTTGGTGGGGTTTCTCTTTGTTTTTGTTATTGTCTCTTTTGCTGTGCAGAAGCTCTTTGATGTAGTCCCAGCTGTTTATCTTTGCCTTCACTATCACTGCTTTGGGTGATGTGTCTGTAAAGATGTCTTTGATGTGCAAATCACCTAGTGTTTCGCCTGTATTTCCTTCTATATATTTTATGGTCAAAACCATATCTTGGCCAAAAAGTCCAAAGTAATTTTGGGCCCAGTTAATCCTCTGCCATCATCTCCACTACTCATCCTTTAAATGGACCACCCCAGTCATGCTGATCTTTTATTCCTTACACACAACATGCACACTCCCACCACATGGTATTTGTACTTGCTGTTCCCTCTCCCTGGAGTGTTCTTGTCCCAAATATCTGAATGGTTTGAGGCTGCTAGAGTTGAAGGTCGAGGTAAGAAAAAATTGGGGAGAGTACCCAATGGTTTATGAAGGAGGGCTTTGGGTGCTCTGGTGGAGGATGTGGTGTGGCAATATGCATCTGAGGAGGTATGAACATGTTCCCCTGAATCATGTTGACATATAGTGCTGTGGACTGATGTTACCTCAATTAAAAACAACAACAACAATGACTACTACTAATATTACCAACAGTCATCTTGAATCAAAGCTGTTGGTAAATTGATTAATCATTTTTTTCTTATACATGAAATGTATTGGGGGAAAACTGGATTTTTATTTCACTAGGTTCAATAAACCTTATGTGAGCCCATTTATTCAATCAAAAAAAAAGAACTTAATATTTATAGCCTGCTGTTGCTGAAATGATCTTGCTTACTTGTAGCTGCCACATCACCATTCTTTTTTAACTTTCTATAGATTTTTAATATTTTTATTAGGAATAAATCTTATTATTGTAGGAGTGATGAATCACACAATGCTGACCAGCTGACCAGTATGAATCACACAATGCTGACCAGTATTGCTGACCAGCTTGTTTTCATTATCATCTTTCGCCTGTCTAGCCACTCAATAGGCAGTGCTTCTTGACCTTTAAACCTGTGATCCAGGTATGAAACAGCCTGAAAGGGGGACTTGGTGCATTTCACTATTTACAGACATGGTTCTTACATGGTCAGATGAACTTCTTATTCCATGCGAAGTCCTTAGCCTAGCATCTTACCCTAAGTTTCAATAAATGATGCTTATTATTAGCATTATTATATTTTCATTTTTTCCATGACCTTTATGTGCAATGTTCAATACCGTGAATAACCCCAGACCTTTTTTGACCACATTTCTCCACCAGCTCTGTTAACTCTGGTGCCTTGGACAAACCCTGTGTTATCCCAGCCCTTGGCACCTCTTACCTGTGGATAGTACAAACACCTGATTTGCTTTGACCTTTGATGTGAACACGAAGATCCTGAACAACTATTTATAGGATCTTCACAAATATTTTACCAGTGTTTCGACAAATTACATCTGTGTGAGCTCTTCAAGAAAACTTATGACTTACTGCACTAAAAACTTCTGTCTAATCCAGAGAAATATACATCCTGCCTTTTCCCACTAGCATGTTTAATGATTTTTCTAAAGTATACCATGACCCACATACTCTGCTTCTCGTCCCTATGGAAAGGCCATGATCTTTATACCAGTTAGAAGCTGTATGATCTTGAATTAATTGTTTCATTTCTCTGAACCACATGTTCCCCTTCTGTAACATGGGAATAATAAAGTATATCTGATAGAGGAGTTGTAAATGACATAATGTATATAAAACATCCAGTACAATGCTTGGTATATTGAAATTATTAGTGTTCTCTGTTGTGATGAAGGAACTAATGGTGAACATGATGGTATTGTCATAAGCAACACTGGGAAGCCATAGCTCCTAATGTACTCTCTCTTTCCTTTGAACTATTGATATTTCCTAAATAATACCTTTCTACTTCTCCCTCATCTCCTTTATTCTAGCTGCACAGGACATTTCTGAAAGGGGGACTTGGTGCATTTCACTATTTTATTTTATTTTCTCTCTCTCTTTTTTTAAATTTTATTTTTATATTCCCCATACAATTACAACTCCCTTATTTTGACCCCAACCCCTCCTTTCCCCGCCCCCCTACCCCCCATAGAGTGTCTCTGGTTCATAGTTGTTTGTTGATTTTGATATTTTCTTTCTTATAGTTATTTTTTTTCCTGGCCCCTTATTTAAGTTTTCTAGATTCCTGCTATGAGTGAGACCATCTGGTATTTTTCTTTTTCTTTCTGGCTTATTTTGCTGAGCATGATCCCTTCCAGCTCCATCCATGTTGCTGCAAATTGCATGAGTTTATCTTTTTTGATTGCTGAGTAATATTCCATTGTGTATATATACCACATCTTCTTGATCCAGTCATCTATTTTTGGGCATTTGGGTTGTTTTCAAAGCTTAGCTATTATAAATAGTGCTGCTATAAACATAGGGGTACAGATGCCCTTTTGAATTAATGATTCTGTGTCCTTTGGGTAAATACCTAGGAGTGGAATTGCTGGATCATATGGAATCTCTATCTTTAGTAGGTTGAGGAATCTCCACACAGCTTTCCGTAGTGGTTGGACCAGTTTGCACTCCACCAGCAGTGCAGGAGAGTTCCTTTTTCTCCACAACCTCGCCAACATTTGTTGTTGCTAGTTTTTTTAATATGTGCCATTCTCACTGGTGTGAGATAGTATCTCATTGTAGTTTTGATTTGCATTTCCCTGATTACAAGTGATGTTGAACATTTTTTCATATGCCTGTTGGCCATTTGCATTTCCTCTTCAGAGAAGTTTCTTTTTAGCTCTTCTGCCCATTTTTTGACGGGATTATTTTCTTTGTTGTTGTTGAGTCTCATCAGCTCTTTGTAGATTTTTGTGATCAGTCCTTTATCATTAGTGTTGAAGAGACAATAACAAAAACAAAGAGAAACCCCACCAACTGGGAGAACATTTCACTATTTTAGACATGGTTCTTATATGGTCAGATCAACTTCTTATTCAGATCAACTTCTTAATATTAAAACAAAAGTTTTAAAACTTTTGTGATCCTGTGGCCAAAGAGGACTCAGCAGTGTAGTCTTCAGTCCTAGGGAGCATAGACCTTCTTCATCTGTGATCATACACTCATGCTGTGAGCTGTGGATATTCTTTTGTGTGTGTGGCTTCAGATGGCTCTATAAATAATTCCAGTATCTTTGATCTGTCTTTTAGCACCACCTTAGTCCATCTGTTGTTAGACCTTACGCCCATTATCACTCTCTGTTCTGTTTGCTTCTAAAATGTCTACGAGATCTACAAGTGCCTGATGAGCCCAGAGAACAGGAATTATGCCTTATCTTATGCTAGCATAATGCAAAGTACCCAGAGGGAAAAGATGCTTAGCACATTTGTGGCTTATAATGGGTGTCTGTGCTCTTGCTGAAACTTCTCTCTCCTCTTCCATCATTCTGTTCTACCTACACATTTTTCTATCACCTGATTTTTCTACAGACATTTCATCTCAGCTTGATTTTCCCCCTGATTTTTACTCCAATAGACTTACATTTTCCTTTTTAAAACTATGCACTCACTTTAATGCTTTAGCTGCTGGAAATACCTACATGGTCATTAGAGCTTTTAAGAACTTTCTTGATAGTATATTTTACCCTGTTGCTTCCCTTTCTGACATCTTAAATAGGGAGCAGAGCTCCCCTCCCTTTGAGCACTGCTTTTTATCACATATTTAATTTCTTTCCTTTTTTAAAGTAGGAATTTGCACCTCCTTCATATATTTCTGGCAAATTTCCCGGGCTTTGGGAAATTAATTTTGGCCATTACCCTAGCAAGAAAGGGAACTATCTTTCACTTTATATTCATAATCTCTGTTTTTTTTTCTTGTATCAAAATCCTATTAATTCTACTAGCCCACTTCCACTTTTGTTTTAATAACAATAACTAACATTTGTGTAAAGCTTTGCAGTTTAAAAAGTATTTTCACATCCACTATTTCATTTGAGCCTAACAACTCTATGAGAATGGCAAAGCTGGTAGATTATTATTCCAGTTTCACAAATGAGAAAAAAAATCTACATCGCAGAGAGTTTGTCTTGGGTCACATAGCTCATAAGAATTAGAAATTTGGACTTGAACACAGTTTTCTAATCCCAAATCCCTTTTGTTTCCTACTATTTTACATGATAGATAGATAGATATCTAGAAAGGCTCTTGAAGACCAATTGTAAATATTTGTCTTCAAAGGTTGGTTTGTTTTTTTCAATCTTTCCTTTTTCATAGTTGAAATTCTTTTAAACACACCTCTTAGCCTTCATTTTTTTTTTTTTTTGTGCCCTCCCCTGGCTCAGCACTTAGCTAAGATAGTTCATCCTCCAGGAAAGCCTCTCTAACTCCCATCTCTTTATGTGTCCATAATTGTCCTTTTCCTTATCTGCATCTGCAACAACTGGACTATAAACTGTGTCAGGGCAGGGTCCAGCTCATCATTTCCACCTTTGTGATCTCAGAATCTAGCACATCAGCTGGCACAGAGTAGGTGTTCAGTAAGTACTTATGGAGTGAATAAATAATTAAATGTTCTCTTTATAGCTAATGAGAAGAGATCCCCAAAGAGCATCTTGAGGAAGACTTGTTTTGTGTCTGAGGGAGTGCATTGTTCGGGGCACAAGTATAGGCAGAGCATGTGATTATGTGAAGGAACTAGTCATCACAAACACTAGTCCTCTCAAATACAAAAAATAACCCTGTGACATTTCTTAGAAAGGAGAAAGAGCATAATCAGCAGTTCAGTGTTTTTCTTTTTTCTTTAATTGGTGATAATTATTCTTTAGGGTCTGTGACTTTTCACAGGTTGTGTTCTTATAATTTTTCTTATGAAAAGGTGTTAAAAAGTACCCAAACTTGGGGCCTCCCTGGTGGCGCAAGGGGTTAAAGCACCGCAACGTGAAGCAATCTGCAGCCTCTGCAGGACAAGTTCGATCCTCAGCCAGCCAGGGAGCAACCCACATGGCGCAGCAGACCTCTCCTGTCTTGCTTGCTGCTCCCCTCAGCAGTATATACTTCAGTTAATGTACATGTTCTGTTCCCCACTCTGTCTCTGATGAATCCTCTCATTCCCTGCATCTCTGGCCTGTACCCCAGCTCTTGTATGCATAAATAAATAAATCTTTAAAAAAAAAGTACCCAAACAAGTAAATTTACTAGTTTTGTAAAAATGCTTATGAAATTACCCATCTTTCTGAAATAATCTTAGACATACTGATTTACCAGATTACTAGAAAACAGTGGATACTTTTACATTCATGAAATTAACAATGACTTACTTAAATCTGGCCAATCGTGCATAGTCTTAATTGACAGCAAGACTTAAGATGACAAAAAGTGTTTAAAAAGACTATGTTGAGCAGAACCAGCTGGGTGGAAGTAACTAGTCAAAGGCCTTATTTTCCAAGGAAAAGTATTGTTTAGAGTAACAAAATTATATATCTAATTAGGTATGTTGTAAAGTTGTTCAAAAAGTAACTCAAACAAGTTTTGTGAATGGAAATGTAATAGTCAAGTCATGTTCTGCTTTAAAGTACAGTGAATTAAAAAAAAAAAGTATTAACAACATGTTTGCTTGTTTCGGTTTCTCTAGCTGACTGAAGATATCATTGTCATTAATGCTCTGATTGTATCTCTACAGTTAAGGTTGCATTTAGTTTTTTAAAATAACAACCTTATTTCTAGAGGTGATTAACTCCATCCTTTGACACACACACAGTCTTTGCTTATGGAACAAAGAAACAAACCTCAGTTCAACCAGTGGGTGAACTCAGACTGAAACATTTCTTCATTATCTCAAGTCTGGAAACTCTTCCCTCTGTTGAAGCTCAGTTGAAGAAGCATCTGCTCTCAGTTTTGCCACCTACCCTCGTTTCTTTTCTCCAGTTGAATGTACTTGCCCTTTGGAATGGAAATTCCTTGAACAGCAGCTTGAGGTGACATCAAAAATGAAAAAAGAAGCTGTATTCTCTTGATGAAGAGAAATGACATGATTTCTCATGTGAGAATAAATTTTAAATCAAGTATGATAAAGCTGAAAAATATTATTTTAAGTTTAAATAGTAAGTTTAAGCTTCCTTCTGCTCTCCCAGGGCTTTATTTCCTAAAGGTCAAATCTCTTCCAAAAATGATTTTGGTTCCCTCAAATGGGAAGAGACTGGGTCTTCCCTCCTGCGCTCTGGGAAGAGCGTTACTGAGGCAACAGAACCACCTGAGACTCTAGGACTAGAAGCAGAGACCTCTGGCAGACTATAGACAGTGAACTTCACTGGGCCTCCACATCAGCTGACGTAGTTCTGAAATAAGCTTACATAGACCTTCAGGGACCTCATAGAGTAGGTAACCAGGAGGTTTGCTGGGCCTGGCATATGTTGTCCCTTATGGATTTCCCTCTCCATAAGGTCCATTTTTCTGACTGATTCCCAGTTATCTCAACTTTCATCTCTCTTGGAAGCCTTTCTTCAGCTTTTCTTGGGAACTTTTCTTGCTCTCCTTTCACAGTTTTGCCTCCATTCCCATCATATTGCATTTGTTATCCTACCTGCCTATCTCATCAACAATGAGCAACCTGACATCTAGCACAGTGCCTGTCGAAGGAATTATTCACAGTGGCTGTTGAGTGAATTATTGAGGAAGTGAACTAAGTTAGCTGAATTTGGGTTAGTTTAATGTAATGTTAATACATTTGAATCTGTTTATTCCTTTAGCAAAAAAGAATCCACTAAGCAAGTTGTTTCATTAAATTGCCTTGGCTGATTCAGTACAAATGTTCCCCTATAGTCATAGATCACAAACTGAAGTCTCTAAAGCCTCTGCCCTATACTGTCAGGTTCCTTAGAAATTTTACCCTTGCTATTTACTGCCTCTTATAGGAGGCAACAATCTCACAAAGTACTTGAATTGTTATTAAATACTCACTTATAGCAAAACTGGCAGCTGATATGACTTCTATTACTTTAGAAAAATTTAAGATTTGGGCAAATACATAAGTCGACCTAAACAGCTGCTATTAAAAGGGTTTATCTTTTATATAACTGACTATAAGGTGTTTATATCCATCTGCATATACAATTCCAGTTTTCTTTAGCTAATTGAAAGTACTGATCGAGGGAATCATTATACTGAGTATTACCAAATATGCATGACATCTTATTTGCTTTATTGATAAATAGATTCTATCCCAAATGGAAATACTGGCCCAAAGAAAGGACTCAAATAGTTTTTCAAAAATGGAATTAACATCATAAATCCTGACTTTTGAAATGGAATTACAGAAAGACTCCCGCCATTATAATTTGCAGAGTTAGCACCTCTTTGATATGTATTAATTTACACTTATTACCATGAATAGTTTAGAGATACTACTAATAAAATATCACATATTTTATCACAATTTCCAATTATGAAAGTGTTTCACAAACATTGTTTAATGATATACAATAGCCCTATAAAGTGGATAAGGCAGATTTTATTATCATTTTACTTGAGTGAGGACGTAAGGCTTAGAAAGTTCATATGACTGATTTATATAAGATTCATCCTATGTAGTAATATCTTTAGCTCACAAGATTCATTTTTTTATGTTAAAGTAAAAAAAATCTGGGGTGTTTTGAGTAATACCTTTTATCGGACAAACTATACTATATTGACAGACAGGCTTCTCTGCCTCCAGAATCCTTTCCTCAGAGTCAATCCCTTACTGACCTAGAGGGGAGTTTTCTATATCCCCAAAGCTCATCTGTCAATATTCCACCATTAGTCCAATAAAAGGTATTACTTGAAACTTGATTCTACATTTTGTCTGACCAATAAAGGCAAGTAATTAAAAATATTGAGTTAGGAATCAAGACATATTGGGTATTGTGATGCTCTAGTAGCTACATTCTTGAAAAATAATGTGCTGCTTCACTATTAAAATACAGGACTGTTGTTTGTTTTAAGTTGGTCATCTGGACTTTTCCAAAAACCAACCCAGATTTTCAAAGCCTGGTGTACTTCAGCATGCCTCTTTCCTGATCCCTTTATAGTTGAAGGGAGCACAGTTGAGAAACTAATCAGCTGGTGATGGTGAAACAGGATCAAAAGGCAAATAGAATGAATCATTAGACTGGCAAGAAAGTGTGGCTCCTTGAAAAAGGGAAAGGCAGAAACACGGGTTTCAAGTTCTATTTCCCCCATCCTTGACTTCGTCAAAAGTGGGGTGACTTAATTCTACTTACCTACTTCATAAGGTTATTGTAATTCAGAACCCAGAGGTTTATGTATGGCCCCACTAAAGAAATGAGGTTTCAAGTGTGTTATTAGTGCTTCATTTGAAATATTGTAGCCATTGACCATTTACATCCTCAGTCCATACTCAGAAGACTCCTCTCTGCTACAGGTATAATGAATGATTAATTATTGTACTAAAGTGTAAGCTCCTGGAGTTAGGATTTTTTTTAAATCTGGTATTTCATCCTTTGTTATTTTATTTTTTTGCTTTTGAGTCTTAAGCATCCAGAATAACTTCTGGCACACAGTTGATGCTCTATAAATTGAACAAATGTGTGATTAAGCAATGGGTTGATCTGGAAAACTGAGCTGAAGGAGTGGAAATACTTCAGGCAGAGTACACAATCAACAAATTCTGGAGAAGACGGGGGATGTGTGTTTGAAGAAGAGTAAGAAATCTACTCTAACCTGACCAACAGAGAAGACGTCTCAGGGAGTACTGCTTATTGTATGTAAAAGACCTCAGGCAATAATCATAACTGAAGTGCAGTACTTTTACAAAACAACCTTATCACAAATTTTAAAGGCTATCAGACCAGGTAAAGAATCTTCAATTTTAGGGCCTCTCCAGTGGCGCAGCGGTTGAGCACTGGGTTGCGAAGCTGCCCGCAGCCTCCGCGGCGCCAGTTCGATCCCCGGCTGCTCCTGGCCACTGGAGGAGGGTCCCACATGGTGCACAGACCTCCCCTGCCGCCCGCTGCTACCCTCAGCAGTGTACTTCAGTCCTTCTGCCTGCTCTGCTCCCCACTCTGGCTCTGGTGAATTCTCTCACCCTCCCGTGCTTCTGACTGTACCCAGTGCATGTATAAACAAAACAAACAAACAAACAAATAGATAAATAAAACATGCCTCTAAAAAAAAAAAAAAGAATCTTCAATTTTAGTTTGTACATTCCCCACAACCATCAAAACCCCAACACATATAGAAATTGTGTTATCATCTTTAATGATTGCCAATCAAGAGGCCAATGGCCATGATTCTCATGAATAATGTATCCTTAGCAGCCAACAAATGATATTTTTTTTTTCAAACGAAAAGAGCGATTTGTGTCTACATAAGTAAATCCATAGAGGGTCACTGTAAGGATGAAATGAGATCATGTAAGAAAAACTCCTTCATAGTGCCTGGCATGGAACTCAAATTTGATAAATTATTAGCTATAATCCTAATAATGATCCTAAATGGTAGGTATTATCATTTCCATCTTACAGATGGAAAATAAGTCTCAGAGAATACCTAAATTACCCAGCAAATTTAACATCATAGTTTGTGTGCTTTCCCTAATGTTTGGTGTTTTAGAATATAAGTGTCATTTCTACTGGGTGCAGAAAATATTATGGACCAAAAATATACCATCTTATTTGGTTCCAATAATAGTTACTGTAAGACAAATTCTTGAAAGTGTTCAGAGATATAGAATCCATAGCTATACAGCATATATGTGTCTATTCAGTGCATAGAATGGAAATGAAAGCAGGATTAGCATGCCGCTTTTGCTAGACAACATAACATTGTGGTTAAGAGACTAAAATCTGGGATTGGGCACATTTAGGTTACTGTTCCAGCTCCTCCATTTAATGAACTGTGTGACCTCCAGCAAGTTACTTAACTTCCTTGAGTCTACATTATCCCTCTGTAACTTGGAGATTTGACACACCTCTCTCAGAGAATGCATTTACAGGTTGAGTACAGTGTCTGGCACATGGTAAGCAGTCTACAGCACACCCACATACATCCCATTTTGGTTATAAAGAATTGGCTTTTTCATTGGATTTGTTTTGGGGGGGGTCTGGCTTGATAACAATTAAATTGGTATCATGGAAGCAGAAATAAGTAAGTTTTGAAGTGGGCACTCCATTAAGACAAATGGCTTGGAAGGGATGCTCCCCCTTCCCTTGATGCTATATTGTTTTGGTCTGTCTAGCCAGAGAGCAAACCAAACAGCACTGTATTGATTTACGGTATAAAGACGCTACCTTTACAAGATGAAGGGCTAGAAACTTTATTTTCTTTTAATGAAAGTTCAGCTTCTGTAGACCATAGCCAAGTCGGCTAGGGGGAACAAAGAAGAATGTGGGTTTTTTTTCCCACCTACAGATTTGATTGCTTTTAATCCCATGGGAGAACAGCATCAGAAGTTATTATTAAAGCATTAGCCCAATAACCTCTTGAAAATATGGTGACCAATGTAAACTTATGACCTCAAACTGATTTTTAAAAACAGTGAATACCAAAAGTGGCATAAATCTGTCTTGTACAGGAATTGCCAATTCCCAGTTAGCTGAGGAAAATTCATTCAGTTTGTTATTTATTTTATAGAGAGTCATAGTATACTATACTATAATTACTCATAATAATTGGTATTTTGAAGAATATCAGTTTGTCATTGAAGTTTCAAGTAGTGTTATTTTCTTCAGTTGCAGTGTTCTAATCAAGAGATGTTTTAGGAATTTACCTACATTCTAAAAAAAGAAGGGTAAGAATATAGGTAAAAACACAGTGATGAAAAAATAGCAACTCTTTGATTTTCAAGAACAATATAGTTTCTTCTATTAAAATAGATTTGAGGACTGTAGAAATTCATTTAGAAATTTTTAACTTTCAGCAGTTAATGTTTGACATTTTATAGCAGTACACTTGTAGATAGTTAACATGCATACATATTAAAATTCATTGCTGGTATATTTCAACACAATTTACATTTGATATTTGAAAGAATGGTTGAAACTAATAAAGAAATATTAGGCTCCATATTAGATATTGTGTTCCACATTGAATTTTCTTTGGACTTTTAAAAATAAACAGTTTGGAAAGTAGATTTTAGAGCTGATTTTTCAATGAAAATATAGATATATTTCTTTGTTCAAAGAGATGATGGGGTTGAAAAATCAAGAAATGAAAAACTGGAAGACAGAAGAGCTTTTGTGTATTATGGCTAAAGGTTTCAAACAAAACTAAGCATCAAAATATTAGAGCATGCTCACAGAACCCCTTTGTCACTAAAACTAATTAGCGTTCTGCTGTTTAATGCAAAAGCCTACATGCTGTCTTGACCTTTTTACACGTTGTGTCTAAGGTTGTGCCATAAAACAGAGGGAAGCACAGAATGCCTCCAGATAGCCTCAGAGGTTTTCTTTTTTAAGTAGTTCAATTGATTGTAACAATGCAGGCTGTGTGTAGGACTTATTTAAAGGTGCTGTTTATTAGATCTTGATTACAAGGAGCCAGTGAATTAAAGTAATGTCATGCTAGGGAACAGTTTCCAGGGCAGAATGACTGCCATTTCTTTTTAATGTGATGCTGCATGGTTTAAAATACACTTACCATAGAATGCATGACTTTGAAAGTTAGCTCTCAGTAAACCCACACGACAGGAAGAATGTAGAGCTACCGATTCTCTGAAGAAGGTATAATAAAACAAGATTTTTCATGGTGCAACAATGCAATACTAAGAAACAGTTATTGAAGAAGATAACCCAGCAGGATAGTAACCTGCAGACACATAAGGGCCTTTCATTTGAAAATCCCCAGGCAATTTGGAGGCTGGGACTCAGGAGCATCCCTGCAAAGCAGATGTGGGTTGGTAGTTTAGCAAGTGTCATTTCCTTCTGTTTTGGGTCTGACTCAAAGTGTTTTCAAAAATTTTTTTCATAGGAGAGGAAGAGATATAAAGATGGTTTAGATGCCTCTCTCAGGCCTCCCCTGTGGAGTCCACTCTTCTTAAAACAGCTTACAAGGTTTGAGAAGTTCATGTATCACATTGGCTAAAGCACACAGATTCTGAGCTGTTAGGTCAAGGTGTGCTCAGACTTTGCCTTTAGGGTGCATGAGACCTTGGGTAAGTTATGTAAGCTCTCTTAGCCTCCATTTTTACATCTGTAAAATGTGGATGACAATGGCAACTACCTTATGAGATGGTAGGAAAGATTTATTGATGTAATGCATGAATGATGCTTAACATGATGCTTAGCAAATAGCATGACAATAATAATAAAGACTATTGCCTACCTTTCTAGACTTATCACCTGCCACTTTAATTACCAAATTCTTGGTGGAAGAATGGCATGAATTACTTGCTATTGTCAAAACACATCATACATTTTGTAGATATTGTGGGTTTATAATCTGTATAGACTTTGAGTTTCTCGAGGGCAGAAGTCTTGTGCCTGACACATAGAATATTCCCAGTAATGATTGATGATTGGAATGAGGCTCCTCAAGAGTCCTTTGTTGGCTTTTACTGAGCAGTGTATCACAAAGTGTTTGCAAAAAATACTAATCCCATAAAAATATTTCTTAAAAAGAAAATTTTGGTCAAATAAGTTTAGGCAAAACTGCTTATCCCATCTCTCTCTTAAGAGTTCAGTATGTACAGCAGCATACTAAAGAATCAGAAGTCTGGGTAAAGAAGACTTTAAATGTATTCAACTCAGTGTTTTCTAAGCTTTCAGACCTGGGACTTTACTCCCCACTAACCCCTCTCAATTAACCTACATTATCATCTCAAAGAATAATATAGGTATTGTTATTCTAAACTACCCAGAACTTTGTGAAATAATAATAATGGCTTTAGCCACCATTACTTTATAATAGTGCTTAACTAAATTTCTTTGGAAAATGAATAATGGCATTAAGTCTATAGCCCATGAATCTTCTTTCATCTTTTTTTTCTTTGCTCTTCCCTACCCAAAATCTCACAAAGACCTGTCAACTTCTCCTTTGCAATGTCTTTGGCACATCTCTCTTACTCTTTGTTCTCACTGCCACTGCTCTATTCCATTTCAGATCCTTATCACCTGACAGGATGCTAAGTGGCTCTCCATGTCTCTGTCCTCCATTGTATTCTGCCTGCTGCCAGGTATATGTTCATCATTCCCTGAGCAGAAAACTCTTAATATTTACTATTGTCAACAGACTACTTGTCAAAAAGCCATGGAAACCCATGGCTACCAATCTGGGTTTCCTTCCAAGGGATGTTGGGTATGGTGGGGAAGCTGAGCAGGCAGGACTCTGGATTCTCTGCATCTGCTATTATGACCAGAGCAATTCATATCTTTTTTACCTATTGAGAATATGATTTTTTTAATTATGCATTATTTTTTATTTCATGTGAGATATGTGTCAATACTGTTGTGTAGAATTATGTGAAAAATTTTAAGATTACCTCTGCCTCTGTCTATATCTTTCTTATTTTTATTTTTTTGTATTTTATTTTATTTTATATAATTCTTACATCATTTTTCATTTTTGCGCAATGTATGCGTTACTGGATGGTCTCACTCATAGCAGGAATTTAGAAAACCTAAATAAGGGACCAGAAAAAGGACTAATTATAATAAAGAAAAAATCAAAATCAACAAGTAACTATAAACCAGAGACACACTATGGGGGTGGAGGGTGGTGGGAGGAGAGGAGGGATTAGGGCCAAAATAAGGGGAGTGGGAATTGTATGGGGAATATAACCAAAATGAAAATGCATACATTGTGCAAAAAAGAGAATAGGATTTTTATCTCAAGAAAAGATAACGAATTGCAAAATAGAATAGGAAACCATTGGGTGAAAACTTGTCATTCTGGCACTCAGGAGTCCCCGCGGTCTGGTGTGAATTTTCTTATTACTAATTCAATCATTATGTTTTGGCAATCCTTCTTATATCTCATGCCTATTCCTTTGCTTAAGCTGTTCTAATAATGAACACTGATTCTTTACCAGTCACTATACTAAACACTTTATATCACATCATCTCACATATTAACAACAACAAACTCTATCAGGAAGGTGCTAATAATTATTCCCATTTTTACAGATAATACTTAGAGAAATAAAATAACTTGGTTAGAACCACACAGCTAATAAATGGTAGATCCAGGACATAAGCCCAGGTTTATGTGACTTCAAAGGCTCTTGTTCAAAGGTACTGCCTTTGAACTGCCTGACAACTTTCTCTTACTGCCTTTCTTTCAAATCTACCTCTTCCAAGAAATCTTCTATGACTTCTATATTCCATTATAATTCTCTCTTCTATGAACTTCTTAACACTTACTATCTATTCCATTCATTTGATAATTGCCACATATACATACACTGTTTTTTGGGGGGGGATTTAAAATGTCATTTTAATGCATAAAGGCACATTCATCTGCCAATATTTAACTGGGGAGAGGAGTATGTTGTCGGCAAAGCCAACACCCATTTTTTTAATGGGGACAATTAAAATTTTGCATTATCTTTCTTCCATAAACTATCCTGAAGTATACACTGAAAGGAATTCCTTATAATTTTCAATCTTAATTCTTTGAAGACAGCCTAGTTCCTCAAAGGCCAGTGCTAAGTATTTGTGTAAAGATCTGTTTAGATTTTATTATTATTATTATTTTAATTTTATATATTTTTTACATCATTTTTCATTTTGCACAATGTATGCATTTTCATCTTGATTATAGTCCCCATACAATTCCCACCACCCCCTTTGTTTTGATCCTACTCCATACACTGTCTTTTAACTAGTAGCTACAAGTTTTTGTTTTTCCAATTAGTTCTCTGAGGTCATGGAGATATTGTACTAAATTTGCCCTCCAGGTCTCTACAGCTTTTATACTGTTGCTTTCCCGAAGACCAGGGGTCACAAGGTTGACATGAATAGAAACTGGGCTAAGAGTCAGAAGACTTGAATTTTGGTTCTCACTGGCTAGGAGAGAGGGCAACTGAGTGAGAGTGTAGAGCTTGTGTCCAACATTTGTCCCTCAGATTCCTCAGTTATTATAAAAGGGGAAATGATGTGCCCCACACCTGCCATCTTTCCCTGACCAGGGGAAACTTGCCTGAGGTTGGTGGTCATGGTCAGATCACCAATCCAAAGGATCTCTTTTATCAGTGCCACACTATTACCCTTTTAATCATCATTTAATGCAGCCCTGAACTTTCCACACTCAAAATTAACCTCCTAGATCAGCATGCTCAAGACTAACTTAAACAGAAGATAATATTTACAATTTTAAAAAAATGTAGTGGCCAGAAAGTAAACATTTGTTAAATAAAAGAAAGGATACTGCACTCCATGCCAAGTCTCTTTTTGTTGTCTGGAGAGTTATAACAATCCTCTCCTGGCAGTTAGTTTTAAGATCATTAAATGATCCTCATTTGCAATATATTTGCAGAAGATTACAGCCATCTAAATTGACCCTGAAGGAAGACTTATTTCATTAATGGGCTGTCCTGTGCTAATGCATAAAGCTAGAAAAATATATCTATTAAATTCTTAATGTGTAAATGATGTTTCTGGCTTTCTTCTTAATTACAAAGCAAAATGAGCCTGAAGTGCACTATGTCTAGGAAAAAATGATCAATTTAATCCATCCTTCAGAGGAAGAACTTTTTTAGTCAATACCCAAATTCCAACTAGAAAAGCTCTTCCTGGGCAGAAGGCTGTGGACTTATTGCTTCCATCAGGGCTGCAGCAAAATGTGCAGCCTAGAGAGCCGTGGTGCATTTTTCTCCAGATTCCAACGAACACAACAAAGAGGTAATTTGAGTTCTTAGAGATGTTTCCTCCTCCCACTCACATAGTAAACCCAGCTTTTGCTAACTTTTCCTTGAAGGATTACTCAGGGGCTCTCTGTGACTTGGTGCAAACGCATAACGAGAAAAAGCGTGGATTTGGAAATGAATGATGTTCTGCTATTATTGCTAGCTTATCATGTACATGCTGAACATTAATGCAGCTATAGAAGGAGATTTACTGTACACATATATTTCCAGTGTATGCTCAGAATCATCTCCCTAAAATCATAATATAATGTAATGATAACTAAGGGGACTCAAGTGCCCCAGTTCCATTTATCTACCATTTGGTTGCTTACAGTAGCAGGCATTATTTATATGGGAAGTTTAGGGGTTTCTCCTCATAGGTCGTAGTTAGTGATAGCAGATTCAACTACTGGGAATTTAATGGGTTAATAATAGCAATTTTCTTTAGAGAAAAGCACAAATATACCAAGTACTTTCCTTTTCCAGTTTTGTGCATTCTCCTTTAATAAGTACAAATTAAGGAGAACCACCTTATAGTCACTACACCTTTAGCATGGCTCCAGATGGCAAATTAGTAGTTACTGGCACTATAGAGATATAACACCCATAGATATATTTGGTTTTGAGATGTCCTGATTTTTAATCATGCCATATGTGATAACTTTTAAAATTAAAAATTGAATTGTATGTATTCACATCTTGAAAAATTACAAAACTCCACACATATCTGTCTCCCAGTCTTGAATTTATTACACATGTTCTAAATGGGTACTTAAAATATAACAGTGATAATAATAAACAGTCAAAATAAATAGCATGTATGACTTTGAGGGTTTGATTTTAAAGAAAAATAAGAAGATTTGAATTTCACAGAGAACTCCAAGTTTGTATCAAATTTGTAATCTTGGGGCCTCCCCTGGTGGCGCAGCAGTTGAGCGCTGGACTGTGAAGCTGCCCGCAGCTTCTGCAGCGCCGGTTTGATCCCTGGCCGCCGGGTGAGGGTCCCACATGGCGCACAGACCTCTCCTGCTGCCCACTGCTCCCCTCAGCAGTGTACTTCCTCAGTCTGCCTGCTCTGCTCCCTGCTCTGGCTCTGGTGAATTCTCTCACCCTCCTGCGCTCCTGACTGTACCCAGTGCTTGTATAAATAAATAAATCTTTAAAAAAAATTTATAATCTTGTATTTAGGTATAATTGACATAATAACCTTATATTAGTTTCAGGTGTACATCATAAGCTGATATTTGCAAATATTACAAAATGATAACTACAATAACCTCACATAATTACAGAATTTTTTATTTCACATAGTTACAAAATTTCTTTTTCTTTGAGAACTTTTGAGATCTACTCTCAGCAACTTTCAAAAATGTAACACAGTTTAATTATATTCATCATGCTATGTACATTACTTCCACATCACCTTCTTATTTCATAACTAGATGTTTGTACCTTTTGACACGCCACCCCTCCAAATTTATGATTTTGTTCATTGTGAGTATAATTTTTTCCTGCATTTATAGTTTTCAATATATGTGTATTATTTTCAGGTTTGGGTTGATAGCTATTGCTATGAAAGCCATGAAAAAAAAGCAATATTACTTAAAGTTTACTTTACAGCTTTGTATTTTTCAGGTGAATGTGTTGTTTATCAAAGTTGGAAAAAAAATGCCTGTTCAAATAAATTAGCACATACCCCTGATTTGTAATAGAATAATGCCAAAATTAAATCTGGTCAGTAGACCTTTGTGGATTCTCTAATATATTCTTAGCATAGTGATATAGAAAATAAACCTTTTGAAAGAGGGAAAAAATGAAAGAAAATGAAAAATTTTTATCTTGTGGACATTTTATAAATTGAAAAATTTTGCATTATGAGTTTTTTTAGAATGATGAATAAAATGTTTAAGAGAAACTGCTCATATATTGCTACTTGGCTTTTACTCAACCAGAATGATTTCAGAAAGCTGTGCAGAGGGAGGATTTTTATGTTAAACCATCTACACTATCAGATCATTATATTTCTATACACCAAGGACAAGCAAGAGACTATAACTCTGATGAAAGACCAAGAAACTTCTCTTCTAGGGCCATTGCCAAGAACAGGAATAAACCCACCTTGAGAAATAATAATACAGTATTAAGAGATTTCAGAGTAGCCAGAAATGCTGTCTTTGATTAGGGTGCTTCCATCTAGTTGTAGAGCACCAGCAGGTTTGGAAAGTTCGTTTAGCAATTTTAATCATCAGGATCCAATTAGGCAATTTGCTTATAAACACTGTTTTCCCTTATTGAGGTACATTGGTTTACATCACTTTATATGACTTGGGGGGGAATAAGTTCCCACCTCATCAAATGTATGTCACCATACCACCTCCACATTGAAGCACCCATAATCCTTTACCCTAAGTCCTTGGGCTCCCTTCCAGCTTTAGTGTCTCCACCACCATGTCCCCCCTCTACTAGCCTCAATTCTGCAGTCATATTTCTAGGACTTGTTTTGGTTTAGTTTTGTCAGTTCCTTTTCTCTATATTCCACAGATGAATGAAATCTAGTGTTTGTCTTTCTCCTCTGACTTATTTCACTTAGCATAATCCCTTCCAGTTCTGTCCATGTTGTTGCAAATGGCAAGAATTCATCTTTTTTTTATAGCTGAGTAGTATTCCATCGTGTATATGTACCACATATTCTTAATCCTCTGCTTTGTCAATGGACATTGGGGTTGTTTCCATACTTGACTATTGTAAATAGTGCTACAACAACATACAGGAGTGCATATATCCCTTAGAATTAGTGATTTTGTAATCTTCAGGTAGATACCTAGGAGTGGAATTTCTGGATTTTATGGTCAATCTACTTATAATGTTTTGAGAAATCACCATACTGTTTTCACAGGTACTATATCAGTATACATTCCCACCAATAGTGAAATTTGTTGCTTTTGTTTGTTAAGGGCCATTCTCAAGGAGTGAGGTGGAATTTCATTGTGGTATTGATTTGCATTTCCCTGATGATAAGTAATGTTGAACATTTTTTTACATGCCTATAGGTCATTTGTATGTTTTCTTTGGGAAAATATCTATTAGCTCTTCTGCACATTTTTAAAATTGGGTTCTTTATTTTTCTTTTTGTGGAGTTATATTGAGTTCTCTGTAGATCTTGGATATTACTAGCTTCTTTTTTTTTTTTTTATTATTTTTTTATAGAGGCATGCTTTATTTATTTGTTTGCTGGTTTGTTTGTTTGTTTTGTTTATACATGCACTGGGTACAGTCAGAAGCGCGGGAGGGCGAGAGAATTCACCAGAGCCAGAGCGGGGAGCAGAGCAGGCAGAAGGACCGAAGTACACTGCTGAGGGGAGCAGCGGGCGGCAGGAGAGGTCTGCGCGCCATGTGGGACCCTCCTCTGGTGGCCGGGGAGCAGCCGGGGATCGAACCGGCACCGCAGAGGCTGCGCGCAGCTTCGCAACCCAGCGCTCAACCGCTGCGCCACCGGGGAGGCCCGATATTACTAGCTTCTTGTCAGATGTATGATGTGCAAATATTTTCTCCTATTCAGTAGTATGTCCTTTCAGTTTAATGTTAGTTTCTTTTGCTATACAGAAACTTTTCAGCTTGATCTAACTCTATTTGTTTATTTCCTTATTTCCTTGTGTCTTCTTCTATTTTTTAACAATGTTATAGATACAATTTTAACCCATCTTTTTTGCTGTTGGAGTCTAGTTGCCCAAAACATCCCAGTAGTGAATGTCATGGAACGTTTCTCTATGTTTTCTTCTATGTATTCTTATGGTTTTCAGTCTTGTAGTAAAGTCTTTAAACAATTTTGAATTAATTTTTGTGTATGGTGTGAGAGAGAGGTCTAGTTTCATTTTTTTTTTATTTGGCATGTGACTGTCCAGTTTTCCTAGCACCATTTGTTGAAGAGACTTTCCTTTCTACATTGTATAATCTTGGCTCCTTTGCCAAAGATTAACTCTCCATATAAATGTGGTTTATTTCTGGACTGTCAATTCTGCTCCATTGGTATGTGTGTTTATTTTTACTCCAATATGATGCTGTTTTTATTACTATATCCTTGTGTATAGTTTGAAGTTTGGGAGCATGACACCTCCGTTTCTCTTTTTTGTCAAGATTGTCTTGCCTATTTAGGAATTTTTGTGGTTCTGTATAAATTTCAGTAATGTTTGCTCTGTTTCTTTGAAGGATTCCATTGAAACTTTGATAGGGACTGAGTATTTATTGCTATGGGTAAGGTATCAGTATACATTCAGTATACTGATACATATATATCAGTATACACTCAGTAACATAATTGTGTTATAGACACAATTTTAACCTGTTGTCTGACAGGTTAGGATTCTTAGCTATTTTACACAACCTTTGGGGGAAATTGTTCCTTCTGCCTCAATTTTGTATAAAACATTTTTTAAAAAAATACGGTATAGTTAAGTATAATTAAGGCATTCTTTCTTAACCAGGGGTATTTTGCCTCCCCACCCCCAGGGGACATTTGTCAATGTCTAAAGACATTTTAAATTATCAAAGGGAGAGGGAGCTGCTATTGACATCTGTGGGGATACATTTCAGGAATTCTGCTTAATATCCTACAAATACACAGTACAGTCCCACACAACAAAGAAGTACACAGCTCAAAATGTTAACAGTTTTGAGGTTGAGAATTTGTGAGTTAATATAATTCTTGCTGTTAAATATATAAATGCTAAAACTTTGAAGTTTATCACAGTAGACATTTATTTTTTGCTCATATAAAGTCAAGACATATGTCGCTGATCAGTGATCACTTTTCCTCCAAACAGAGATTCAGAGATCCAGATTCCTTCTGCCCTGTGGCTTTGCATCATTAACACATGATTTCCAAATATGCTGGTGAGAGTGTATACAGGATTGAATTGGCAGATTTTTATGGATTAAGCTTATGTTCTTATTCATTTGAACTAAGCTTAGTTACATGGTCATACCTAACTGTAGGAAAAACTGTAAATAATGTGTAAAGCTATGTACCTGAAAGGGAAGAAGTGGATTTAGGGAACAATTAGCTACTTTCCATCATACTCCGTATTTGTCCTACCAAATATTGCTTTCTGTTCAAATGAATATGTATCCTATTATTTTTTTAGGCCACTGAAAAATTATGGTTCAATTTTTTAATTTTCCTACCTGACTTGGGGTCACTTGCAATTTTGGTTACATGCCACAGTTTTTAAAAGCATTTTCACATATATTATCTTTCTTGATTCTTATGAGAATTTTGTGAAAAGGGAATAACATTTATCTAACATTTATTCTGTGTGCAAGGATCTTATGCTATCTCATTTAATTATTAAAATAACCCTATTATAGATAGTATCCTTATTTTGCATGGAAAAAATAGGCTTAGAGAGGATAAGACTTGGTAGAAATGACAAATTCTATCTCATCTGAAGTAGTTATTTGGTATTGTTATTTTCCTTTTTCATCTAAGGAGCTCACATGTCAGATCCTTACCTAGGATCACACAGTTTTAAAGTAGCAAAGCTAGGATATGAACTTCACTTCTCATTCCTGGCCTGGTGCTCTTTCCCTAACTGTAGCTTGCAGATGTACCTTATTTTACCAACTAGTCAATACGTAAAGCATTGCATATTCTCCTGTTAAAATCAGCCCTGTTCAGTGTATTCCCATAGGACTCACAATAACTCATGAATAAAGGTTATTTAGCTTGGAACACACAGCACAGTGCAGATATCAGATGATCTTGGTCCAAATCTTCACTCTAATACTTATGAAATGGGTGGTGCTAGGCAAGTGCTTAAACCCTCTGAGCCTCAATTTCCTCATCTGTAAAATGGAAATAAAATGTTTCTTTCTCAGAATGGCTTAAGATGAAAGGAGGTAGTTGAGGTAATTCACACAGTATATGTTTGCTATGTACAGGTGCTCAAGAAATATGAATACTTTTTCTTCTTCTTCATCCATTGTAGTGGACTTTTGTGGATTTTCAGTATCATGGCATTCCCTTTTTTGATAAAGGCTCCCACATACCTACTCTGGACATTACCTCTCCTCACTATATATATTGTTGATGGGGATATAAATCAAGGTTCCCTTTTCTTCTTTATCAGAGGGGTGGGCCCATGACCCAGACTAGGGCAATCAGTCTCGTTCTGCTAGAAATGTGAATCTTGAGCACAATGATGTAAGGTAGGGGAAAAAAATTGGTAATGTTCATTCATTTGAGAGGCAGGTTATTACAGAGGCTCTTGGAGCTGCCTTTCCTTTTCCAAACCTGCCTCTTCTGCCATCCAGTAGATTCTCTGTACTGCTCCTGTATCTTTCCAATGTTCTATTTTTCTGCTTAAGTTAATCAGAACAAGCTCCTTACAATCAAAGATTGTAACAAATTTACCCATATATGTAGTGATTACATTTTGAAAACTCTAGACAACATTGTCAAAAGGCACTAATTACAGAAACTTGATAAAGACAAGATTTATTACAGCTGTAATTTTTTCCCTCAATATAATAGGTCTGTTTAGGAGGACATTAAATTAGTGCAATTGAATTGTTTTTAAACCATAATCTTGCAGAAATTGATAGATAGATTTTTGATGATCATTCATTAATATTTATCCAAGTATGACTTTCCAAGACCTGTGCTAATTGATTAACGCAAAGAAAACTTAGAATTGTTCCCTGATCTTAAGTGATTTCTAGTCATAGCAGTCTAATTCCACCAGATGCAGTTTTGTCCACAATCAAGGCGAAAAAAAAAATTGTCTTATACGCCGGTGGGCACTGAAATTGTGTAGATTGTCTTTCCTCCAAAATTAATCTAATAATTGATTTGGGGCATTCATCTTAAAGATATTAAGTGTTATTTCTGTGTAGAATATTTAAGACTAAGAACCACCTGCCAATTCCTTCTTAAAGCTTTGGAGGCCCCAGTAGGAAAGAGCTGGCATAGAGACCCAGGGAGATATTTTACAGTAAAATTCCCCTAGGAGGCTCTGTTTTCAAACCTCCCAGGCTTCAAAGCTAGTGTGTTAGGGAGCTCAGGAATTGCTATGGGGGAAGGTTTCATGCAGATGAAATGCCTCTTCCACACTTTGCTACTCCTAATTATTAAACTGTCAGTCTCTTTCTACCAGTACTCACTTTCTGGGGTGAACAGCTGGAGCAGAAGGGTTGGCAAAGATTATCTATTACTGCTGGGAAACAATACCTTCTTAACCCAGAAATGCAGAGAGCAAACAAAACAAATATTGCTATTTGATGAGCTTATTCTATGAGTTCTATTATGAGTCTTTAGTGCACATTATTTTTTCTCTCCTTGTCCAAATCCTAGAACCAAATTGTAAAGGAGTACATTTCTTTAGGGCTGGTATAGTCAATTATTCTAAATTAGTGGGTGATCCATGAAGCCACATTCGAAATTTGATATGCAAAAATAAGATAGACTAAAATCATCATTTTTTGGATCACCCAGTTTGTTGACTGCCAAATACATGCAAGGCATAGGTACTCTAAGACTACACTGTGGTTACTGTCAATTTGCTTAAAATACAGTCAAGAAACCATTATTTCTATTAATATTGTACTCATACACATACACATTTGAAAAACAACTAACAAAAATAATCCATTAAACTATGTTCTAACCATACTGAATTTCTGTTCCTGAAAAAGGCCATATCCTTCCCTACTGCAGATTACATAAATTCTTACTCATTTATTCAGTTTTTGCTGAGTGATTACTTTGTGTCAGACACATAAGATTCTGGTTTTTATGGAACTTACATTCTGGTTGGAGGAAATAGACACAAACAAGTGAAGATATCACAAAGCATTGATAATTTCTTGGAGGAACTGGTTGGTTATATGATAGGTTGTCAGAGTCCAGCTCTGGTGAACAGGGTTGAGAGAGGAATCCGATTGAGCTGTAGAAATTACCAAGAAATGATAGACACAAAATAGAGTTTAAGCAGGAGCCAGGGGATGCAAGGCCTCTCATTCGTGCTCAAGTGTCCCACGTGCCTGTGGCAACTCGTTTTTTATTGATACAAACAGCATTCTCTCCTTCCCCCCCAACCCCCCAGGTTAGTTACTAGACAATGAAGTATTCTCCTAGCATTTGGCCTTGTCCGGGCATACATTCACCGCCAGGGTTCTGCGCCATCAGGTCATTCTGTTTCTTTTTCTAATCTAGTTTGTTCCCTAGACATAGCTTTACAGACACAAGAAAGAACACCCCGATCTGTACATGGGCCAGTCCTCCGACCTGAGCTTTTTATTTTTTAGCCATGACCTTGATGTTTTCCTTGTCTCAGCACTGCATGCCTTAAGAGTCTCCAACAATAGGTGGTGGCTGGTAGAGTCCAAGTAGAGCTGAATCCCACATGGTAGCTAGGGTAGGTTTCTTGGAATAGTAAATTTTGAATGAGCATCCAAATGCTGGAATCAGTTATATGAAAAGCTGGGATAAGAGTATTCCAGGCAGAGGGACAAAAGTCTAAGATAGAAACAAATTTGGTATGTTTAAAGAAGAGAACAAAGGCCAAGGGACTGACAAAAAGACTCAGGGAGATATGTTACAATAAATTTAGGCTCTGTTTATGAGTCTTTGGTGCACAGTGTTTATATGCACTAAATGCAGATAACCAAGGGGATGAGACAAGAAAGAGGCAGGCCTCACAGACCACGATAAAGAATTTGCTGCTCTCTTGGTTGGAATGACCTAGATCCTGGAATCAGACTCCCCTTCTTAGTGTAAAAGACCTGCTCATTGCTGGAAGTCTTCCTATATGTTCTGCTCTAGGGTCATGTCCTCTGTTATTCACTATAATACATCTTTTTTTGCAGCACTTCTTACAATTGAAGGTAAATAATAATTAGTATAATTATCTGTTTACTATCTGTTCTCCAAATTAGAATGTAGATTCTTTGAGAGTAGAAATTAGTTTAATCTGATTCACTGCAAAAGAAGAATTAAATTCATTTGGCAAACACTTATGTTTTAACATGTGCCATATGCCAGACATGTAGAGGAGATTGTGTATCTATTTACTGATGGAATAAAAGATTGAATTAATGTACTTTTTAAGCATTGCCTCCTTGTCACTCACTCTGCCCAGTGTGCAGCAGCCTGCTTTGTCCATGAGGATGCAGGTGCCTCCATTAGTCATGTCACGGGAGAGTGTGTCCTACCCAGAGGTGTGAGTCAGAGCTGGCGGTGGTCAACAATGCTCCCATTCTTTTCTCAAAGGCTTTGATGATGTGTTCTCAGTTCTGAGTAGGTGCAAGGTATTTCCTTTTCTAACCTTTTTTCCCTTCTCAATTCCCCTTTCCTCCTTTTGCCCTAAATCAACAAGCAGTAAGTGGGAGGTGGCTAGTATAAAAGGAAGAGGATGTGAGAGGGCTGGGGGATCATGGAGAGGTTTCAGTTCAATTATTTTTTTTTCCTCGAAGCTTGGAAAACTTTTTCTTTTTCTCCATCTTTTTTTTTTAATTGATATAACACTGATTTACAACTTTGTTGTGTTTTAGAGATTTAGGATATCTCCCTTCGGGTGTTGTTACTTACCACACCTCACTTAACCACCAAAACACCCATAAGTCCTCCACCATAGTCCATTGTGCTCCCTCCCCATTTTGTTCTAACCCTTCCTTTTTACCTCTTCTGGTAGCCTCAGTTCAACAGTCACATTTCTAAGTCTATCATTGTTTGGTTTTATCTGACCATTTGCTTTGTACATACAGTTGACAAACAGGCACATGAAAAAAAGTGCTCATCATCACTTTTCACTAGGGAAATACTATCTAAACCACAATGAGAGATCAACTCACACCTGCGAGAATGGCCCAGATCAAAAAGATCAGAAACAAGTGTTGGCAAAGGTATGGAGAAAAAGGAGCTTCTTACACCATTGGTGGGACTATCAACTCGTCCTGCCCCTGTGAAAAAACAGTGTGGAGATTTCTCAAAATATTAAAAATGGGTCTTCCATGTGACTCAGCAATTCCTCTCCTAGGTATGCACCCAAAAAGTAGAAAAACTCTAATTTGAAGGGAAATAGTCACTACCATGTTTATTGTAGCACTATTTATAATAGCAAAGTTATGAAAACAACCTAAGTGCCCAAATACAGGTGAGTGGATCAAGAAGATGTTATACACACACACACACACACACATTGGAATACTACTCAGCTATTAAAAAAGATGAACGCTTGCCATTTATGATAACATAGATGGAACTGGATAGGATTATGCTAAGTGAAATAAGTCAGGAGGAGAAAGCCAAATGCTTTTATGGTAGCACATGTGGAACATAGAGAAAGACTTCAATTCTGTAATTTTTTTCTTCATCATAAGCCATGATTTGTGCCATATTTTATAGATAAGGGCTTATTCATTGTACTAATTTGCATAATGTATCTGATATGACATTGCTGTATATATCTAAGAACCATGCTGAAGAATCAAGTGAGTTAGATTTAGAAAGAATTTTGTTTCATCCTGGGGGGCCTACTTATGGCAAATGGACAGAATTTGCTGATAGTATTGTAGTTTGCCTAGGATTCTTCTGTAATGGATCAGAAGGCAGAGGTGCCAAGAATGAGCACTATTCCTAGAATCAGAGATCTGGTTTTAACCCCATCTTTGTCACTTAATGGCCGTGTGTCTGATTGCAAGTTAACTAAATTAATAGACTTAGTTTTGAGCCAGAGTTCTGTTTGTTCATTTAATGAATACTTAGGTTTGCTTAAGGTGGTGCAGAAACTGGTTTTCAAGACACATTTTGGGGAATATATTCCCGCATCAGAAAAGATTAGTTATTGAAGTCAACCACTATCAATTATTGTGAACATACCATGAGGCAAGTACTTGGAAAATGCTTTCCCCATGTGATCACTTTACTCCTGTTACAGTTTCAGAGAGGATAATTAAGCTTCTAAGGTGATCCAGCTAGTATGTTGAGTGGCCAGGATCTTAACCTAATTAGCTGGACTCCACTGTCTGTGTTCTTAATTGCACTTATGTGTGTCTTTGTAGGATTGTTGTGAGGACTGTTATTTAACATATGTAAACATGCTTTAAACACTCATAAAGCATGATGTAAATGTTCCTTTGGTGTCATTTTTATTATCAGAAGTGATTGATTTAGTGGCATCACCCAAGGTCAGATATGCTTCTGGGGGTAGCTGAATGACAGTTTTGTCTACTCAAAAATTCTGTTATTTAAAGCAAGTTTTTGTCTCTTTTATTCAAAGCACTGATGTTTTATTTTCTCTATCCCTGACCTTGCCAAATTAAATTTGTTGATGGGCTTGGTTGGATGGCAGGTTGGCTCTTTAGCATCCTTCTGGAGGATGCCTACTCAATGTTGTATTGTTTATAACTAACAGAATAACGGCTGGCCAGCCATGCTGTGAGCCTGGGAAAGAACAGAATCGCACCTCTATTCAAAATTCTTCTAAACAGAAATGCAGCTGCTTCATAAAAATCAGGTGATACAGAACTCACCACATTCTCGTTTTAGAGGAGAGGAAAAATCCAAAATGTAATTTTCAGTTTCTGTGTTTCAAATATTCTCCCCCTCTCTCATCCCCTGCCAACATCTTATTGGCATTCAACTGAAACATGAATTTCTACCTTACATAATGGGTTAATCACAGCATAGATTTTTTTTCTAACTCATATTCTCAGGAATATCTGTTATCTAAGAAAATGTTTATTTGTTTTTATCTATTGCTCAGTAAGCAGATTGTAATTTCAGATTCTGTGTGTGTGTGTATGTGTGTGTGTTTAAACAGAGAATGTCTCACATTAAAACCAAAGAAAATAATCTTCTAAATTATTCCTTTACATGGAGAAAATCAATCTGATCCCTTATACCTACTGAAGAAGCACAAGTGGCACTGGAACATCTTCAGAGTGGTTTATGCCCTTGACAGGTCAACCAGAGGGTAGCTGAAACTGAAGAAGTCATATGCCATGGTGCCAACGGAAATGAAAATTATACCACTCATACTAACGAGTGCATTTCCAAAGGGACTATTTAGCGGTATTAGAAGTCTCTAAGCAGATGCCTCTGAACTTAAAATACACTTAATTCCTAAGGATTGTCTTGTAATTAATTTACCCAGATAGACTCAATGAGGAGAATGCAGGGCAAAGCATCACATTGCTCAGCAGTTTGCAAACTTCAGGGACCACTAAGATAAATAATTTGATTTTTTTTAAACATCTAAATTCATATATAACTGAGAATTGGGAACAGCATACAGTAAAGAAGAACACTTTGCAGTTTCATAATCCAATCTCCTAAAAAGAAATCCAGTTACTCTAACAGGAAGAACTCCATGTAGCTGACATCAAAAGAATATCACTCATACTTGGTTACAGCCTTGATTCCTATTCACTTGCCAGTCTATAAACATCTCATTGAATGGGGATGCTTGCTCTTGACAGTTCTAGTTATACAAATAGAGCTGTACAGCTACAAAGAGTTTTAACATACCTCCTGTTAGCAGGGCTTGTATTTCATGAAGAACAGCCAGATCTCATGTGACCACTGACAGCTGTATTTTTCTAGTATTAAGGAGTGTAATTTTTAAAATGCTTCAATTTTTGGAGATTTGGGTGCCAATTTGATAAAACAACTCTATCTCCGGAAATTATACTATGTGATATTTAGGTGGTAGACCAACAGGAGGTTAACAATGTGCCCTTTGGTTTTTTTTTCTGGAAATTAGGTTTGGGGTTTGCTTGGATCAAAGTCCTAATCTGGCCCTCCCCTTGACTGTAGGTAAACTTCTTAACTTGTTTAAGCTTCAGTTTAACTATTATTAAAAGGAAATTGTAATATTGAAAATAACAGATGGTATCTGAATGATGATGAGGTAATGTATATGGTCTACCTAGAATGAGCCCAACGCTTATTTAATAAATGGTAGTTTTTACTGTTACTGTTTGTTTTTACACTAGAGTGCATTATTCATTTATTTTACTTTTTTTTTAAAAAAAAGATGCTTTGCATTTATTCTGTGCCCTGCACTGTGCTGGACTTTTCCCACATATCTTTTCTTCCTCAATACAGCCTTATATGTAGTTTTCTTTTCTTTTTTTTTTTTTAAATAATAAATTTTATTTTTATATTCCCCATTCATTTGCAACCCCCCCCCACTTATATGTAGTTTTCATTATCACCATTTTGTAGATGAAAACACTAAACAGAGAAGGGTTCATGCATTTGTTCAGGGTCACATAGATGGGGAAGGATGGAGCCAGGCTTGACACCCAGGTTCATCTTTAAAAAACATGCATGCATGTCTACTAGGTATTAAGCACTAGGAAATTGGGCACTGGGAAAACTGAGATTAATGAGATTGCCTCCACTCTCCAAAACATCATGTTCTCTTTGGGATGAGAAAAGGAGAGACCAGCCCCACACACGTCAGGTCATGACAAATTAGGGACATGTTAGGGAGACCCAAGAGCTGTGCCATTAATTGTGACCAGGGAAACTGAGAGGAAGCTCACAGGGAGGTGACTTTTGAACTGTAACTAGGGGATTTTTTAACAGATAAAAGAAAGTACGCAATACTGTATGGTTTCACTCATATATGGAATATAAGGAAATAAAGCAACAAAACAGAAAACAAACTTTTAGACTCTGACAACAATATGGTAGCTACCCAGAGGGGCAGGGAATGGGGGCTTGGAGGAATAGGCAGAGGGGGTCGATCAGATAGTGTTGGAAAGTAACTGTGGTGCTTGTGGTGTGATACATAGAATTGTCCAGGTGTGGAGTTACAGTCCTGAAACACTGTGTTGTAAGCCACTATTACCTCAATAGAAATAAATTAATAAAGAAAAAACCCTGAGGCCCTTTTTTTGGTGGCTGAGTTTCACTGTTTTGATTTTGTTGCTGAGTTTCACTATCATTTTTTAAATTCAAATATATTTCAGATAGAGGGTGTTGTCAGGGATGGTTCCTTTTGGAAGTTCTGAGTGAGAATCTGTTCCATGCCTTTCTCTTGCTTCAGGCAGCTGTGGCAATCCTTGACATATCTTGGCTTGTAGATACTTCATTCTGCCAGTCTCTGCACCTGTTGGCGCATGGTGTGCTCCTCTCCCCCCGCCCTAATCCTCCCCCACCATGTCTGCCTCTGTGTCTCTTTTCTCTTGAGACAACATTAAGAAATAAGGACACCAGTGACTGGATTAAGGGCCTACTCAACTCCAGCCTGATCTTATCTTGACTAATTACATTTGCAAAAACAGTCACATTCTGAAATTCTAGGAAAGACATGAGTTAGGGGTAGGGGCACTATTCAGGCTATTGTTTAGGATTGCTGTGCATGATGAAAATAAGAGTAGACCAAGATGTGTTCAGATTGTAAAATTCTCTAAAGGTGATGCTTGCACCAAAGTTGGCTCATTCCCATTGCCCATCCCCAACGTTTGGTTTATTATTATAAACATATCTTACCTATTCTAATAAAATACATTGTTATACCATTTCATTTTCACTGGAACATTATAAAATTTGTTTCTGAGGGCAAGCACTGTTTTATTCATTTTTATTTTATTTTATCGATTTTTTTTAAGATTGTTTACTACTTTTATTTATTTATTTATTTTTTAAGATTTATTGATTGATTGATTTATACATACATACATACAAGCACTGGGTACAGTCAGAAGCGCGGGAGGGGGAGAGAATTCACCAGAGCCAGAGCGGGGAGCAGAGCAGGCAGAAGGAACAAAGTACACTGCTGAGGGGAGCAGCGGGTGGCAGGAGAGGTCTGCGCGCCATGCGGGACCCTCCTCCGGTGGCCGGGGAGCAGCCGGGGATTGAACCGGCGTTGCAGAGGCTGCGGGCAGCTTTGCAACCCAGCGCTCAACCGCTGCGCCACCGGGGAGGCCCTGTTTTATTCATTTTTAAACTTATTATGGTACATAGTTAAGAAATGTTTGTTGAACTGAACAGTTGACTTAGAGGTTTGGTGATTGTTTCTCTGCTCAAATCATAAGAATTAATTCTTTAAATCTCTATTGCACATCCATAGTGAAGATATTAAGGTAATTGAAGTCTGAATAGTTGATATTAAGAAGACATCAACTAATCCTATTTCATCCTATAAGAGAATAGGTTCTTCTAAATTGCGGAGCTATTTCTGTTTTAAATTCTAGTTTGTGCCCCTTCAAGAAAAATATTTTCTTAATCAAGTTACATAAGGAAAATGATGTCTTCCTGAAAGAAAAAAGTGTGACTGAACACTTTCACCTAATTATGCTTTCGTAACATAGGGTTCTGTTTTGAAGTAGGTTTTAATAAACATGAATTAGAAGCAGACCTTACTACCCAGGAAAGCTCAAAGTTTACTTGTTTGAAAGGAGACTGTAATTTCTTACAAATGCAATTTGCCTGATATCATTTGGAAAGTGATTGAAAAAAAGGAATTATTCATCATTTAACAAAGATTTTATTAAATGTTTTACTGTGTATCAGTTTCTATCCCATATGCTTGGGATTTCTTTATTGCTAATTTATACATAGTCATGTAATAGTTTGCAACTTGATAAATGTGCCAAATGAAGAAAATCTTTATCCTGAGGAGTTTATAACACAGAAAGCCAAACCCCAAAGAAACTATCACTTTCAAGTATAATATTTCCAACCCTTGTTTTCTCTTCTTTTGACTTTTTATGGCAGATGAGTTATGGCAGTTTGATTTGAAAGTTTGAGGGCATTTACAACAAACAACCTATCATGGTAAAGACAAATTTTGGGCATTCTGTACCCCATGGAAGAAAATATTAGAAAGTATACTGAGCAGTTTAGAAATTAGAAATTTATAGTTTTCAAAAGCAGCCTGACATTGTAATGTGTATTTTATTCCATCTTGGCATATACATTCAATCAAGTGAGTGCACCAACTTTCTTCTCCTTTTTTTATCTTTCTCATGTATGTTGACATTGTCTAAGCAATATGAGTAGTGGGAAAAGCTTTGAACTGAGGTCAAGGGGTCTTGGTTCTAGAACTGACTCAGCCCCTATCAAGCTGTGTGACTTGGGGCAAAACAATGAAATTCTAGATTTACTCAACTAGAGATTTAACTGGCTGAGTTTATACATATTGCCATTTATAGAGTCAGTAGTTCTCTTTACAATTCTTCTAGATTTGTTGAATTATTTTGCTTTGTATCCTTTGAATCTCTTTATATAATGATTGATTCCATCATTTTCTAAGGCCTGCCTGGTCTGATTAGGAAAGGTCAATAGGGGAATCCAGCCTGATTGACCAGTTGGGGACAGAATCTCAAGGCAGTTCAGCATCTTCTTGAGTAAATAGTTATTTGAAAGGAGCACTTGGTCTAAACAATTTTGCTTCCGTCCCCACTTCCAAGAGGATAGTGAATTCAGACATACTACAAATTTCTAATTTCTATGAGGCTGAACTTTGCCACAATCTGGGAGTAACATCTGTTTTATTGTTCATATAAATTATTTAGATTAACCTCAGGTTTTATTTACTTGACAATTAAATTTCAAATAAGTAACTTAAAATTCACAAGAATTCACATTATTCTTATTTTTTTTCTTTTACCATATAAAGCCTAAACTGTGAGTGCTTCATCTCTATATCCCAATGCCTAGCACAGGGTTGGCACACAACATGGATGAAATGAGTGATTTTCCCTGAATTCTCATATAGCTCTACTTCATTTCGCACCAGCTGTATTTCCCTAACCTGTATATACTAAATTATGTTTAACACCAAAACTCTATTTGGCGTTTTATCCAAACCACACTGTAACCACACTGGGATTGAGATCACTATGTGTTTTATCCTTTTATCCTATTTAACCCACTTCCTCTTTCCCTCTGATAACCACTGTTTTGTTCTTGTAGTCTAAGGGTTAGTTTTGTTCAGTTTTTAATCTACCACATATAAGTGATATCATATATTGTTTATATTTCTCCATCTGACTAATGTCACTTAATATGCTAATATCCTCTTCATACACCTATGTTGTTGCAAATGGCAGGATTTCATCTTTTTTAAAAAAAATTATTTATTTATTTATACAAGCACTGGGTACAGTCAGAAGCGCGGGAGGGTGAGAGAATTCACCAGAGCCAGAGCGGGGAACAGAACAGGCAGACTGACGAAATACACTGCTGAGGGGAGCAGCGGGGGCAGCAGGAGAGGTCTGTCGCGCCATGTGGGACCCTCACCAGTGGCCGGGGATAGAACTGGCGCTGCAGAGGCTGCAGGCAACTTTGCAGCCCAGCGCTCAACCGCTGCGCCACCAGGGGAGGCCCAGGATTTCATCTTTTACCTTGTATAACTGAATAGTATTCCATTGCATACACACACACACACACACACACACACACACACACACACACACCCCACATCTTTATCCACTGATTCATCGCTGAATATTTAAGCTGTTTCCAGCTCTTGGCTATTGTAAATAATGTTGTTGTTAACTTGAGTATGCATATATCTCTTCAAATTGTGTTTTAGTATTCTTCAGATAAATACTCAGCAGTAGGAGAGCTGGATCATATGGTATTTCTATTTTTAATTTTTTAAGTAAACTCCATACTGTTTAACATAATGGCTGCACCTATTTACATTCCCACTAACAGCATATGAGGGTTCCCTTTTCTCCTCATCTTTGCCAACCATTGTTTCTTATCTTTTTAATAACAGTTGTTCTAACAAGTGTGAGGTGATATTTCATGGAGGTTTTGATTGCACTTCTCTAATAATAAGGAATGCTGAGCATCTTTTCATATGCCTATCGGTCACTTTTATGTCTTTTTTGAAGCAGTGTCTATTCAGATTCTTGGCTCATTATTTTTAATCGATATGTTTGTTTTCATGTTGTTGAGTTGTATGAATTCTCTATAAGTTTTGGTTATTAATCTCTTGTCAGATATATGCAAATATATTTTTCCATTCAGTAGATTGCCTTTTGTTTTAATGATGGTTTCTTTTGCTGCACAGAAGCTTTTTAATTTAATGTAGTACCATTTGTTTATCAAGTACTTGCTTCGAAGTGATTATAGTGTAGTTATTATGAACACATATATTGGAGTTGGACAGGCTTGTGTTCAAGTTTTGACTCTGGTATTTATTAAAAGCAAGTCACCATTCCTATATCACAATCAATTTTCTCCCTGTAAATGGAAATGATTTCCACTTTATAGAGCTGTCGTCAAGATTAAATGAGATAATGTATAAGCAGTTAGGACAATGCCTGACACAGGTAACTATTTTTCTCTCTATAACCACACTGGAATTGAGATCACTATGAGGAAAAACACTATAAATATATTTGTTTAATTTCAGATTGAAGATAATGACTGCAGGTAAAGATTAAATAACTTATTAAGCTGCACTTCAATTTCACCAGAAAGCTCTCATCGGGCTAGGAAAATGTCCTTGGAGATGAGAACAGCAGTTGTACATCGGAGTGGCACTTGTATTGATAAATCATCCCGTGCTGTTGTACTCTTCAGATTAGCAAATGAAAGAGCATCTTTTGGCAACAGAGCATATTTATAAATTAAATTTATTGATACACATGGTCTTGGTTATTATTTTAATCTTCCTCTCTAGGTATTTTGTAAGAAAATATAAGTCTTGCGTTTATTTCTGTTTGTTAATGCTTTGATAAATCAGACATTTTTAGTATTCTATCAATGGCAAAAGTCTAATTGCCTTATTGTATTCTGATTTATTTCTAGCCTTACTTTCTTTGCATCTGCAGCCCAACAAATGAGTCTCTGAAGAGATATATGTTATGATACAGTGTCAGTGAAATTAATCCTGATCAATTTTAAAGTTCACATTTTTATTTGATGACTTTCAAGGGAATCACTAAAACTGAGATTGACTTGGTCTCTTCTTTTGTTGGTTAAATATTGTTGTTTGAAAGCAGTGAGCCAGAGTGAAGAGAAGGGCCTTTCTTGTGCTCTTAACTCTGTTCTTTCTCTGAAGAAAAGCTGCGGCAATTCCTCTTATGTATGTATAAAATGAGGCTAATTGGTCAAAAGGACACAGTGGCTCTAATGGGCTTCTAACTTTGGCATATCTCACAAAGGAAAGACACCTAAGTCTATCCAAAATGAGAGAGTATTGAGTACAATTGGAAACCTACTTCTCATCCTTCAGTTTCTCCAAACGTTTTTATTTTCACAGTAATAAAATTGTTGTCTCATGTCTGTATGGTGCTTTACAGCTAACATCTCTTCTGATCTTCTCAATTACTCAGGGAGGTAGCTGAGGCAGATTATTTCCTTCTGCTCTTCTCTTGTGAGAAAGCAAGGGCTCAGAAAAGGGGAATTTGGCCAAAATCACACAGCTACAAAATTCAGCGTGAAGATTATTGAAAGGTGGTTACATGGTCCTCATTTGAAAAATCAGCATTTGCACCCAAATAAAGAATATTGAGATTACATGAAGTTCTAGATAATATTTAGTGTTTACTTTTTAATGTAAAACATTGAAAACCTCTTTTATAATTGTACATGATTTTTTTAAAAGTTCTAACACAAAATAACACAATCTATAGTTGAATTAAGCAAAACAAATGCTCTAGAAAAGGAATTTATGTTTTCTTCCACAATTGAACCTTGCCAAGATTTCTATGCTGCCAGGATAAAATGGTATTTGTGTACAATCCTTATACTGTTCATAATTATTTATCCTTGTATTTATTACCTGTGTAATGCCATTTTTCTTTGTTCTGTATTATTCACTTAAAATAATTCAGAGAAAAGGCAGGGAAGTCCTAACAATGTTCTAGAAAAATCTATAACACTATATAGAAAACTATTATATTCAAATATGTGTTGTCACTCCATGTTACAAAACGCATTTTTAAGTACATTTTAAAAAAATTCTGGTTTGCCTTTTTATCTTTATCTCTTGTTAAGCATCTTGTTAATAAATAAACATTGAAGGAAATTGTCCTTATGTAATACCTAAACAGAAATTTGAGTATAATATCAATTTGGTGACCAGCATTTGATACTTGTACAGCATTTGATACTGGACTCATTTGTAGGGGTTTAAAAAAAAAACAAACCTTCAAAAGCAGAGATACTTAGGTTTTTCTACGTTTAAATTTAAAGAGCTAGGTAAATATATGTATGACCGTTATCAGAATATATTAATTACTTAATCCCTGCTCCTTCCTCTCAAATCTCCCCTCCAGCGTTACTACCAAAGATCAAATCTGAGGAAACTTTGGCTAACTTTAAATCACATAGCTCATTGTTCTTGGAGCAAACCGATTTTATTTTTTTGCCTCTTTTTTTTATCGTTAATGTCAAGCAAACATTTATTTCAGGTGCAAAGCCTCAGGATATGTTAGTGAAAACAGTGGCTGGGCTGTTCTAGCGCTTACTGCCCACTAAGTGGGTGGGAAAAGGGTGTTGTGACCCTCTTACCCTTCCCACCAGTCTCCCTAACAGCTTTGGCCTTTGGGTCAGCTCAATTTCCCCTCCACTGAGTGGCCATTACGGTGCCTGCTCGGTGATAAATGCTTTTTGTAAGAGACTGCATGGCCGGCAGCTAGCGCTGGGGAAGTCTGCCACCCAGGCCAGCCAGACAAACTAACATGCTGGCCCGCGATGGGCCCGTTACCTAGCAACGTGCCTGGCCTCACCAAAATGAATAGACCCACAAACAAAAATGAAAAGGAGATAAAACGAGTCAAAGTACAAGGGGCGAGGAGGTTAATATTCCTCTATCGAATAACTTCGTTTCGGAGAATTGCATTTTAACCTTTTTTTTTCAAAGCTGACGATGGAGACCACGTATTGGAAATTAAATTAGGCCACATTTGTATTTTTTTTTTTTTTTACTATTTTCTTTTATGCAGAATTTGCTTTCCCTCTCTTTACTCCTAATTTTCTAACTTTCTCTTACAGCGCAAGTAGAAGCAACATTAGAAGGAAACACAAGATGGATATATAAATATTTTCTTTTCCCTCCAGTATCTTGCTGTGTGGCTTTGGGTAGGTAGCTTGGCTTCTCTGTTGCCCACTTTCCGTGTTGATAAGAGAGGATGGCAGGGGTAATTTATTAAACTCAATGTGAAGGTGAGGTATAATGTTTTATGCCAGGGATTCTCATTTTCCTTAAATCTAAACACAACTAACATTTACTCTACAATTTAAGATGTTACCTTCTAGATTAGTGAAAACCTTGCTCAATTAAATGATTGGCTTCTAATTCTTAGCTATTGGATTCAGGGTTGTCCCCAAAATATTAGGCTCCTTCGATATCATGTTTGTGTAATTTTGATCATGTGTTATGCACCAGATACTGTACATAGACCTTTTAAAGTATGTACTAGTTTTTGTTAGGTAATAGTGAATGAACAAGTCCAGATTCATTCAAAAAAAAATTTTAACAAAAATGCCTACCGATCCATGGATGAATATCTAATTCTTCCTATGTATTACCACAAACAGAAGTGTAATTGCAGAAACATAAATACATTATTCATAAATCTTTCAAGCCCCCCTTTATCATCACCCTAATCACTGGCCTACTTGAAGCCACCATCTCTCATCTAGATTTCTAGTTAAGCTTCCTATCCCTACTTCAAATCAACTCTCCTGTAGTACCCATCTCTGCCAAAGTCAACTGCCAAATTGTGTTGCTTAAAATCCTTGTTTGATTACTTATGCAGATTCCTTATCATAACTCTTAAAACTTCTCATAATCTGTTTTATCTCTGATCACACCACCTTGTGAATCCTCCATTTACTTACAGAGCTGCTCTCAGATCTCCAGATGTAGCTGCTCATGAGTTCTTTCCTGCATTGGCATATACTGTTCCCTGTATTAAGAACATGCTTCCTGGGCCTCCCTCATGGCACAGGCGGTTGATCAAGCACAGCGCTGTGAAGCTGTCCGCAGCCTCTGCAGTGCCGGTTCAATCCCCGCAGGCCTCGGAGCAACCCACACAGCGAGCAGACCTCTCCTGTCTCGCCGGCTGCTCCCCTCAGCAGTGTATTTCGTTAGTCTGCCTGTTCTGTTCCCCGCTCTGTCTCTGGTGAATCCTCTTACCCTCCCGTGCATCTGGCCTGTATCCCGGCTCTTGCATAAATAAAATGAATCTTAAAAAAAAAAAAAAAGAATATGCTTCCCTATTCCACTTCTCCATCTCTATCCTTACGCAGATGGGCTGTCATGGCCCTTTCTTCACAGATCTCACCCTGAACCCCTTCCCTTACCTGTCTATCGCATCTGTAAATAGACTGTAAATCTGTAAATCTGGTAATTTCAGCACTTACTTCTGAGAATAGCTGTGAGGAATAAATGAATTAATAACATAGAAAGTGTTTAAAACCAAGTATGGCATGTTGTAAGCACCCAATGAATGTCAGCTGTTGTTGCTTTTGTTATAAAATCTTGAATATAGGGTTTACATGATAACCACTGTTCCCACATTTGTCTCTCTGCTACACTGATGACTTTTCTTGAGGGGAGGAGGCATACCTTAGTTAGCTTGCTTGCCATTATATTAGGCATTTGATAAAGGTTTGCTGCAGTAGTGAATAAATGAATACATGTATCATGCTTCTAGGACTGCTTGGGTTAATGAGGGATTTTGTTTCCTTTATAGTTTAGTATCCTTTCTTTTCAGAACAAACTTTTCACACCTAGTAAACTTTCCTCGTGAGTCTTTTGGTTTTAGGATGCTCACTAACAGAAGTGTTCTTTTCTCCCTCTTCCTCTTCTGTTGGAAAACCATCGTAAACTCCTTTTATTTCACAAGCTGAACTTGGACACTTGAATTCCGGAGTTGCCTGGAAAACCCCTATAAAGTGATTGTGCTATTTTTTTTTTTTTTTTTGTTTCATGGCTGTTAGATTTGGCTTCACTGTAGATTGCCTGTAAACTTTACAGGATTCACTCTTTAAGGCAGCGCTCTGACTTCTCACCTACTTCTTTCATGTGATAAGAAACAGAATCAATGTATTTTAAAATGTTTTTAAAAAATGCTTATTTGTCTACCAGCTATAAAAACTCATATTGAGCACAAAGCATTATTTTTAAAACGACTCACCAATTTTTGGCCTAACCATAGAATAAAATTCCAGGGACCTGAAGACTCCACATTACATTGATCAGTATAGAGTATTCAAAAAAAGGCAGGTGAAGAGAGAGCAGAAAATGGACATGAGTATTCTTTCCAAATAGAGAGAAATGACTTTCCAGTGGACACCTGGGAGAGGATGGAATATTTTGCTAATCATGAAAGTCTGACAAATCTTTCTTATTTATTTATTTATTTACTTACTTACTTATTTTTGTCTTAGACAGAGTATGGACTTTGGACTCAAACCATTGTGGACAGGAGTCTCATTTTGCCATTTGAAAGGTGGGTTAAATTGGTGCTTATCCATTCCTACCCTCAGTTTCCTGATCTATAAAATGGGAATGAATCTTTCTTCCAGAACTTTTATGGAAATTAATTGAGACACTGCATATAAATCACCAGCCCAGAGATTGTACACTAGATGCTCAATAATTATTAGGGGGGGGGGCATCCTCCCCAATTCTCTTTCCTTTTGTTCTTTCATTTCCAGCTAATAAAACAAACAAACCCCAGGCATACTGTCCTCATTTTGTCCCTGAGGTTTTTCTTTTGGCACCAGCATATTGGTCTCCAGGGATGGGATTCTTCTTTAAGGCGCTGGACCGCAAATAATCCTTTTTCCTCGGTTCCCTTTGAGATGCTCTTGGATATTAAAAAAAAAAGATCAAGGGGCTATTTGGGGTGGAAAACATGAAGGATACAAGAAATATATCAGTAGTTGTCTTACAAAGCAGTTGTATAATTTGGACTTGAACCCTGACTGTGTGACTATTGAGTTTGTGCTTTTTACTACATTTTCTACATCTTCCCACACAAAGGACTGCTGGGGGACAGCAGTATACACTGGGGAGGACACTGACCTTGGGTCTTTCAGGATGATATTCAGTGAACCTTTGTATGTGCTTGGCGTAGCAGTGTCCAAGCCCTCACTTTGATGGAGCTCACTGTCCACTTCATATCCCAGCCACAAGTGTCTTTGTCAACAAAGTGGAGACAATAGCTCCACCTCACCCTGTTATGGAAAATAAAATAATATTAACAGCCACTTGATCATTTCATTTGTATGCTGAGGGCACTTGATGCTTTATCTTATTTCATCCTACCAATCACTTGAATATTATTTTAGATATAAAGAAACTGAGTCCACTTGCTCATGTTGGTCCAGGGTGGGTTCTCAGCCAGGTCTGTCTGCTGGCAACACATGTGTTCCCAATATCCTGCTAATGAATGGGGAGCAGCTGGCAGAGTACTGGGCACAATCACAGTTAATGCTTTATAAATCATCCATCCTCCTCTCTTCATTCCTTCCTCTCCTTCCTCTTTCCCTTCATTCTTGCTTTCCTTTTTATCCTCATTCTAAGTGCCCAAATAGAGAAAATCAGGAAAAGAGGCAAAAAGACAAACATAGTGTCCTTCACAGTTCTCCCTAAGGTGGCCCTGCAGCCAATACTTAGATTCATTACATCCCCCTGCAATCAGTTTGGGTTTCCCAAACTCCAGTAGTTAAGATCCTATAATTATACTCGTGAGTTTTAAATGGTTTTAATCTTTCTTCCTCTCTTGGTTTATGCTTTTTAATTTGTTTCCTTGTCCCTCACTCCTTTTCTCTCCTATGAGCACACCCAGGCCCATGATAATGAATGGACTCATACTAATTATAATGCTGTGATTCCATCAAAGGGCTTGGATGCTGCCGCTGATTCCATCAGTGACTTGAGCAAAGCTCCAGGGGTTTATAACTCATCAGTGTCTTGATGGAAATTTGGCCTGGCAATCAGTATCTAATTGTTCTGGATGCTGTACACATGTTGCTCTAGAGAAAAACAACTTCAGAACCACTTACTCTTTTTTAGTGATCACTGCTGATATGTCTTTTAGGTCAGGAATTCCCATTTACAGGTAAGTTTGGGGGAAAAAGTCTTAGCAGCTAAGAATGAGAGTGACTTACATGTAGGATAGGTCTTGAAAAGGGAGCTCTTCATGCTAAGAAATTATCATTCATTGACGCTAATTGACTTTTCACAAGATGTCTGGTAACTGAATCAGTAACCACTGAAAGAAAGTGCAGACAGGGAGAGTTCAAGACTCAGAAATGATACCTATTATATCCACTGTTAGGGACATGTGTACCAATGCTTAATGAGTATCTTAGTTGTATAACTGTTATTTGATCCTCACAACAGGTATTGTTAACCTCATTTTACAGAGGAGAGAAATGCAACCCAGAAAGATCAAGTTACTTAACAACTCATAGCTAGAAGTGCAATTCAGGTTCAGATCTGCTGATTTCAAAGCCATTGCTATTTCACTGCACTGAATCTAGAGGGTAAACAATCACAAGAGTTGGCCTAGACAAGCCATTGGCATTGGGGTACAGAGAGATGAGTGATAACAAAATTGCTAAGGGGATGATGATGGATTTAGGAATAGAGGTCTAAGAAAAGTGGGGAAGAGCATTGGGGGGGGGGAGCTTTTCTGTTATACTCTCTGTCACTTCCAGAACATGCACGTACCAATCCCCAGCTCCAGCACTTTCTGCTTTTAGCATAATCCTCATTTCTAGAAAGCTTTCCCTTACCCCATCCCATCAGCTGAGATCTGTGCTCTGCAGGTATAATATATAAACTCTGTTATTGCTGGGACTTTATTTCATTTACCATGGTCTTCCCATACTTGGCACAGTGACTGGCACAAATTTGATCCTCAATAAATATTTGTTGAATGAATGGATGATTTATGAACGAATTTGGTTACTCAGTGTCTAGTATAGTGCTGGAAACTATCCGATGATCTGGGCATTAACCTAAGAACTTTACATACATTATATTAACTTCTTTAATCCTCATTACAAACCTTTGAGATGGCAACAACTTTCACGCCCATTTTACATAGAACTCAGGCAACCTGGAGCCAGAGACTATACTCCTACCTTTTTTATACTGGCCAAAGGGTAATCACAGGAATGAATACACTGGAACACATGGGAATTGTGTTCTTTTTCTAGTGTCTTATTTCTCTAAGTTAAAGGTATATTAATTTTTAAAAGATTTATTTATTTATGCATACAAGAACTGGGGTACAGGCCAGAGGTTTGGGGGGGCCGGTGAGAGGATTCACCAGAGACAGAGTGGGGAACAGAAGAGGCAGATTGATTGAAATACACTGCTGAGGGGAGCAGTGGGTGAATCAGTAGAGTTCTGCTGCGTCATGTGGGTAGCTCCCTGGCTGGGGCTCGAACTCGTGCTGCAGTGGCTACGGATAGCTTCATAGCTTGCGTCTTGACCCCGTGCGCCACCAGGGAGTCCCCAAAGTATATTAATTTTTTAAGTTGGTTTGGCCTTGTTTTGTGTAACTGTCCATACAAACTTAGCCAAAAGAAGCTGTAATTCAGGTGACATCCTAAGCTAACATCATCAATGTCACTTTTAAACAGGACAGACAAGCAAAGAGTCTTTTAGAAGTAAGGATGAGGTCTCATCTGACTGTAAGTGTCTAACAAAGTAGCTGGATATTTAGTGTAGCTACTAAATATCATTCATAAGTAGCATCTGCCATAATTCATATCTTTTCAGAAAATAGCATCATCTTAGGAAGCACTGGCAATTGAGATCCCAACACCTGCAGATGAGAAAACACAGATGGAATCACTCTAGTAACAGGAGATCTGGTTACATGAGAACTGGGCATAGGAGAGAAGAAGGGTTAAGACAACACTGTTCTTCACAGTGATTCCGTTCATGACTGTTGCATAAACAACACCCCTTCCCCCCACACAAAGTACTTCATGCTGTCTCCAGATGTAATATTTCACTGCTTGCTTGATGCTATTGTCAATGAGGTTTCCCATACTAAATTGTAGTCCTTAATGTGTGTTGTTTCACTCTTTTGTTACGTTGAATCATTGTGTGCCAGCCACTGAACTAGCCCAGTAGATGTTATTTGTGTTATTTGTGTGTTATTTGTGTTATTCCTTGGCACTCACCTCCGTGATCTGAAGGTTGCACCTGCAACTCTGCCCAAGGGTTTTTTCAGGTCACAGGAGCAGTTTGGCCTGGGTGGAGAGCAAGCCAGAAATGCTAGAGAGCTCATGCCTCCACGAGCAATCTTCAACCAACATCAGACTGGAAGTTGGTGAATAAATATTGGACTTCCTCATCCATTAGTGGGACAACACTGGGTCATGTTCTACATGGTCTCTCAAGGTCTCTATAGGGGTTGGTAACTTGCTTGATGACATACTCCCTCCTTTGTTTCCCCCCACCACTTCCCTCCTAGTGTCCTCTGGCACTATCTTCCAAATAAACAGTTTGCATCAGAATGCTTGTCGTTGAGTCTGCTTCTGGGAAAATCCAGACAAAGAAATGAAGACATTCTCTGCCTTCAGGATGCTCGCAGACTAGGGCATGAGAAAGAAAAACAGATCAGTGTAGAAAGCACTCTAGTTGAGGTATATATAGGTGTTTATGGAGTTTAGAGAAGAAGCACAGAAGACTGAAGGGAGTGTAGGTGGGTGGAACAGTCAAAAGAGAGTTTACAGGAGGAGGTAAGATGTGTTAATTGCTTGCTTCAATGATAAGTATCATGCTATAAAATTGTTTATTATTTGTAGAATAAATGATCTGTAAAATGGCCCTTGTGTATCTCTGTAGTTACAGAAACACTATAAACTGAAATTTTCCCTATGTCAGACTTTTAGATCCCTAATGGTTTATATTCTGAGAAAAGGCTTCAATAATGTGTGTGCCTTGGCGTATATCATTCCTGTTTACCTGCTTCCTGTATGCCCCTCTCCCCAGACACGGCGTGGGCCTGTGTCAGTACAGACAGGCACATGCACATTCATGCTCTAACATCCTTTGCTGAAGCTTTTCCAGTGCTTTGTTATTTTCTATGTTGCTCCCCAACTGCCACCACATGTCCAGGGTAATGGTCCTCATTGTTTTCCTTTGCTGACATAAAATCAATTCATTACCATAGACATTTTGTGGTGGCTTTTTCAATATTTGTCATTTAACTCCAAGCTTCATGAGGGCAGGGAGCTTCTGTTTTGTTCACAACATACACCCAATGCAACACAATGACAGGTATATGATAGATGCTAGTAAACATGTTGAATGAGTGGGTTTTCGAATGACTGAATGACTAAGATCTTCTTATAAAGAAAGGCAAGGCTTTATGAATCATTGTATCACTGGTCTACAGCACAGGTCAGGCACGTGGTAAATGCCATTGGAAGTTTACCAAATACATTTTTTTTTAAACTCAGAATTAAAGAATATTCTATATTAGTGGCAGAGGGAAATAGGGCAATATGCTTGGAACTCTTTAAATGTTTCTTCTTGTTGTTGCCACTCTTCCTCAAATAGAATATTATTTCCATAATTACAAGTGGTCAACACAGAAGTTCACTGTCACTCACACTTCCTTACTTCTTCAGCCATCTTAGGCAGACTCCCATATAAGCTCTTTCAATCACATAATCAGAGCCTCAGAAGATGGTGGGGACTGGAAGCTGAATTAATGTTGAATAAATCAGCCACTGCTGGTGTAATCACCCAGAGAAGAGACTGGCCAGCCTGCCAGTTCCTCTTGCAAGTCCGGTTTTGACAAGTGGTCGGGTTACTTTCAAAAAGGAGATAATCTTTCTCTAAAGTGAGCTGCTAAACATCCCCATGTGAAGCCATACAAGAAAGCCAGCTCCCAGAATTTGGGCGAGCAGTGTGCCCTACATCCACGCTGGCTTTAATTTGGGTTACCTCTTGGCAGGACTGTCATCAGAAGAGAAACTTTCCAAGGAGACCTTTCGATGACCCTTAAGAAGTCTGTGCTGCAGGAGGATCGCAAATCTTGGGCAGGAGCAGGAAGGGTTATACCAAACCCTTCTCTCCCTGCTGACCCTTAAGCAAACTCTAAAAATAATCATAGATTTTGTGATATGGACTTTGACATTGGGTTTTACCTATCCTGATGGTGAAAATAATTATAACACCAATAATGTAAAAATTACTATTTGTTGTGCTGTAGGTGCATTTTCTCCTTTAACTTAGAAAACACCTCCCTGAGATAGGTATTATTAATTTTCACATTTTACAGGTTAGGAACCTGAGGCTTAAGGAGATTAAGTAACTAATTGGTAGAGGCAGGATTTAAAATTAGGTATTCAATTCCAGAGCCCTCTGCTCTTGGAACAGGTTACAAAGGGCCAAGATCATCTGGTAGACTAGAAAATAATACTCTTTTACAATTTGAGTCTCTAAAGAAAATCCCTTCACTTGGGGCCACCTTTTTAACACACCTTCTGTGCTCCCATTGAAAATGTAATCCTCCCATGAACGATTTAATACTGAAAAGGTAGAAAAGCAAGTAAAATCCTAACTGCATCATTGCTTGTGAGGAATACATGAGTGTATTTTATAAGCTAATGAGGGGAAAAGATGACACCCAGGCAGAGCAGAAACTGAAAGTCTGGTCTCTTAACACCTTCATAGTTGGTAGGAGCTAAGTGGCAAAACCAATATTCCCAAATATCTACCTGGGTCAGAATGTAAATAACCCCTTTTTCTTTCTCTCTCTTTTTTCTTCTATTAGTTATTTTAGGCTAGATTTGCTGCCATAATAAATAACCCCCTAAATCTTAGTGACTTACAACAATCAAGACTCTTTCCTTACTCATACTGTCTGTTCTTCATAGATCTCCCACCCCTGATTGTTTCATGCAGAAATGCAGGTTGATTGGGCCTTTGCCACCTGTAATGTTCATGGTTGTTATGTAGGAAAAGATAACCTGGCATATTACTCCTTGGTTCTTGAAGATTTCTGCCTGCAAGTGACACCTGTCACTTTTACTCAGAATTCATCTTTTAAAGTAAATTACATAATAGTTATAACATACATCTAAGGAAGTGTGAACCTATACCCATAAATCAAATACAATGTTGTAAACCAATGTGACTTCAAAACAAGTAAAAAATAATTACAAGTAAAAAAAAAAAAACAAAGACTTAATAATGAAAAAAAAAAGTATATCACATAGACCCAGTTAACTTCAAGTAAGTGGGAAATTTGCCTAGAATTAAGAAATTGAAATATTGGTAAATAACTTAAATGTCTCCCACCTTAGACCCTTAAATCATACTTAAGTATATACAGCAAAGAACAGATAAAATTTTCACTTATTAGAAGAAATCATGATTATTTCAAGCAGGTCATCACCTAATCCACCAGAATGTTTACTTTGGCTATTGTTTGTCTCTCCCACTTGCCCTAAGCTTTTGAAGGCTGTGAGTAGTCTTAATTATCATTAATTATTTAGTGCTTAATGCAGTGCTATGAATATGTGTGTTTGTCTGATTGGACTGCCATAACAAAATACCATAGACTGGAGTGACTTAACATAATTTAATTTTTTCACCATTTTGGAAGCTAGAAGTCTGAGATTACGGTGACAGCATGGTTATTTTTTGGTTTGCAGATGGCTGCCTTTTTACTCTGCCCTCACATGGCCTCTCTGTGATGTGTGCACGCAGGGAGAGAGAGTGAATAAGTTCTCTGGTGTCTCTCCTTAAAACAGATCAGGTCTCATCCTTATAACTTCAATGTCAGTTACTTCCCTACCTCAAATACAGCTACACAAAGGATTAGGGCTTTAACCTAAGAATTTTAGGGGGACACAAACATTTATTTATTTATTTATTTATTTATTTATTTATTTATTTATTTATTTATTTTTTTATTTATACAAGCACTGGGTACAGTCAGAAGTGCTGGAAGGTGAGAGGATTCACCAGAGCCAGAGCGGGGAACAGAACAGGCAGACAGATGAAATACACTGCTGAGGGGAGCAGTGGGAGCAGCAGGAGAGGTCTGGGCACCATGTGGGACCTTCACCCCGCGGCCGTGGGATCAAACCGGCGCTGCAGAGGCTGCAGGCAGCTTCTCAACCAAGCGCTCAACCGCTGCACCACCGGGGAGGCCCGGGACATAAACATTCTTAAAGCATGGTAGGCATCAGTGTTTTTTTGAATGAATGAATGGATGAGTGAATGATTCCAACTGACCAGTCGTCTTCCTTTTCTGTCCAGTCCCTGAGCTCATGCTGCTGTTTTTCATCTTCCTCTCCCCATAGACGAAGTTTGTACACTCTTTCTTCCGTCATCAGACCCATTCATCCTTCAAGACCAAAACAGCTCATTGCTGCCCTAAGGAAATTTCTTATCTACATGTCCTCCTTTACCATCCCATACCTAAACTAGCTGCTTTCTCTTTTATTCTCCTCCTTGAATACTTGATACCTCCCTCAGTAGGGTTATGGGTCACACATGATTCTAATTTTTTACACTAGGCCATCTTCTGCACTGGTCTGAGAGCCCCTACAGAGCACGGACAGGTAGGTATGAGATGCCTGGCACTGACCACCAGGACTGATTGATATAGGTGCTTGAAATGCATTGGTCAAATAAGAAAATGCATTAATGGATCTTCTGAACTATAGCACTTGATGTGTTAGTCCTCTGCTGTATGTGTATATGTGCTTCTACATTTAGTATGCAGGTTACCCATAAGATGGGCTATCAGTATTAGTAGCAAGGGGAACACCTGTCATATTTGTCATTATGCACATTCAATCTCATACAGTAGTGGAAGCCGGTCTTGTTGTTTCATCTTTGCTTGATTTGCTCTCAGCTAAGGTGTCTATTCAGCATCTGCAGACTTGATAGTGTTTCTGCAGACTATGAGCAGTCCTCGAGGATGTCAGGGACCACGCCTACTCCCTGCTGTATCCTCAGCACCCAGCATGAGGTGTAGCACGGAATGGGTGTTTACTAAAGGTTGACTGAAAGACTGAATTCACCCACCAAAACCTTAAAAAGACAGGTTTCAGAGCATCATTTTAAGAGCTTCTAAGACTTTAAAGAAGAAAAGATCATGAAGTCATAGACTTGACGTAGAAGATATTCATGTCACATATGCTTGACCTAATTCCAAACTGTTTTTTAAAGATCTCTGAGGAGATTTGACTATTCTCCTACTCATGAAGGTCTCTGGGAATGGAGAGCCATCAATATTTAAGCCTGCAGCAACGTCACTGACATGAACACAGGCTTCCAGCTCTTTGAGGGCAAGGCATGGGTCTTTCCTGTTTGCATCTCCAGTAGAATAGCTTCACAGTTAGGTCTGTCTATATATGGCTGCGGTGATGGTAGACCCTTCCCTTTGTCCAGAAGCCACCAGCGCCAGAGCAATTTGCTATGGTAGTAGAGGTTCAATAAATGTGGTATGGAATGGAAGGATGGGGTTATGTGCAAATACGAACCACGTGTACGATTATACCTGTTCTATATCGGAAGCAGAAGCCTGGGAAGGAAGCAGGCAGGCATTCATTGCTTTTCATATCTGCCTCTGCAAACGGTCTAATTACTTTGCCTCCATCAGCAGGCCCTTGGCAGAGGCCCGGCGCTTTTGACTCTGTACGTCCTGGCAGCTGCAGTGTGGAGGGTGAACTCTATGGCCTCTTCAGTCTATTTAGCAGGCTCTGAGATGTGTAAGTACATTATCTGCAAGGCTGGTAAAGAGCGCTTGGGGAGGATTTGTGGGTCTGTGGGAAGGACAAAGAAAAATGTTTTCTAATAAATTATTCACCATCTCACAATCCCTTTTGGGCAGATTGTTGCTCCGTTTGCCCCGCACTGCTCAGTGCCTCTTCCCTCCGCATTCAGACGCGCAGTTTCTCACCTCCAGAGAGCAGCAGAGAACTCGGGCAGGCTGCTGCGGCTAATGGTGGCAATTAATAACTTGTCATAATCCCGAGGATGAAAGGGAAGGCGCCCCATCAGCAGGCGGGTCATGGCGCTGCTCAGAAGCAAATGAGGTGCAGGTGCGGCCTCGCTAAGCGCTGCGCTTCACAACCGGCGCGCTGCGGTGCCAAGCGTCGGACCACGCTCGCCCCAGGCCCGGGACTGGCCGCCCGCTGCAGGGCTCCGGGGCACAGAGCGCCCTGGCGCGCCTCCGACCCCCACATAGTCACCCCGCTGCTGAGAAGTCCCCGGACCTTATCAATAAATCAGAGCACACAGCACAGAACCTCCCAAACACCTAATTGTACTGTGAACACTGTTAACTCTGCCAGACCCTCTCCCGTTCCCCTCCCTCCCTCCCTCCCTCCAGACTTGGTAAACATTGCACAGCTCCTCCACGCTGCTGGTGCCCACCCAGTCCCTCTCTCACACTTATTATCCCCATCGCAACCTCGTGCCAGCACTGCAACCTTTCAAAGTGAACGTGGTAAATAAACAGTCAGCTTACTGAGGCTGAGCTGATGACTCTCTGTTCCCTAGCGGAGCTGGAGGACACAAAATCCTTGTTGGGGTTTTGTGCAACTGCAAAACACAAAATCACTTGTTTCCCGGACAGCTCCAGCCCAGTTGCCTTTTCTCTTGTTTCCATTCCTGTGGGTCAGTTCTGCTTGAAATGAACCAAGTTTACAAATCTCTTCTGGTTTGTACACTCCTATTATGCATACTAGGTGATGCATTTGTAACTGTCACACAAGTCAGGGTGATACAGCACTCTCATCTGACCCTATTCATTTAAATGGGTGCGTCTTGATGACATTGATTCATGTTATAAGTTATATCCATGCATTATAATCTTTATGTGTCACCCTACTGGTTATTTCTACTACAATGGGGAGTGGAAGGCGTGTGGGCTGGAGATACAGCAAATGATGGTGAGTAGGATTTGAGAGTGCTTTGAGCAATATGAAGTCCACATAAACTCCAAAGCTTCCCAGATAAGTTTATTATGTGTCCCTATCTTGAGAGAAGGAAATTTAAATGCAGAGCAGTCCTGGGTGAGGTGTCTTTTGCTGTAAATATTCTGCTGACTAACTTATTAATATTTGGAGAGTGTGTGCTTCAAATGCATAGCACACCAAACTAAAGGGGTAAGTAAACATGATTATGCATGCATGTAAGTCTTTATCAAGGTGGGGTTAATAATGTTTTAAAGCAGAACTATTTCTCATGAAAATAGCTGCTCTTAATAGCCTCTGTCTCTTTATTGTGCTTCTTACTGAAACATAAATCACTAATATGTTTTCAGCGGCAAAGTACTCTCTTTTTCCATTGTATTCACAGATTTAGTGGCATTTCAAATAGATAAACACAAGCAACATCTATCAACACTACAAAAAGGGCGCCTTAATCAAAGCTCCAGGTCCCGGGTCTCAGCATCTCCATTTACCTTGAGATAAATCCATTGGTGTGACCACCACTGCACCGGGTGACAAATCACCCCAGCCGGCCGAGCAGCGCAAGGGCTTATTGGCCTTCCTTTAAGTGGTCTTACCCTTCAATGAAAAGGATGGGGCTTGTCAAGCAGGACCAGATTAAAGTTAGACAAAAAGAAATGATCTGTTATTAGAAAACTCCGATTGAGAATCACAAAACAGGAAAGAAATATGAATAAAAATTTCCAGGGGGAAGACCATCTGATCCCAATAGAAATTAACTCCCATTATGGGTGTGAGGTAATAGATGGCCTGCACTGGGAACTAATGAGGATTTCCGATTAAGGAGGTGTGGGCCTTGCCAGGGGCATTAGCTGCTGCCTTAGGCATTCAAGTACAAAGTTCAGGAGTGGCCTAGGTTCCTGGTTTCCTGAGTTAGGTGATGCTATTCAGAGAGGCATGGAAATTACAAGCTGTTCCAAGTGGGCACTCTCTCATGATTGCCTGGGTACTGCACAGAATATTAACACTGGTAGGGACCTTAGGGGGCAGGTTCATTTCGCCATGTTTGAGACAAGGGGAAACAGAAAGCCAAATGTGACTTGCCTAAAGTCACACAGCTAATTGTAGGGCTGAAGGTGGAACTGAGATGATCTGTCAGCTTTCACTTCTTTGGGACTCTATTATTTGACTTAATCCTGGGAGATGACCTTGTTCTCCCTCTGGATTTAAGGGTATTGATTATCTTCTCAGTTAACTGGAAAGAGAGAAAAAAATGGGTCCCTATGGTTAGTGAGTCCTTGTGGTGTGGTGTTGAGTTAAAGTCTGATGCTTATACAAATAAGAGTAGCTAATGTTTTCCTTACTAGGTGTGAGGCACCATGTACATTATCTCATTTAATCCATACCTAGCTACCAGCAGTATCATCTTCATTTTGCCGATGTAGATTTTGAGACTTAAAGAACTTAAGCAATGTGCCCAAGGTTGAATAAACATTGGAGTTGTTTTGAACCAAGCAGCCTGCCTTGAGAGCTGATGCTTATTCTTGCCGTAAGATGCTGTTAGGCAAAGATGTTTCTTGTAGGAAAGTCTGTGCAAACAAAACTTAATAAATAAAATGTATGGGATAACACATTTATAGCAGAGGTGGAAACTTGGATACTAATGATAAAATACAAGATTTCATTGCCTAGATCTCTGATATAAATAAAACACCTTCTGATTTTCTCTTAGACATTGTGATTCTCCCCTGAAAACAGGATTTAAAAATCAGGCTACCAAAAACCTGAGAGTCAATTCCATGACTTTCTTTTTTTAAAAGCTAGATGGTCTTTAGGAAGATATATTACATAAGTATTCCTAAAGAACATAGTACTGGATTAAAATCCCAACTCTGTCATTTCTAGCCCAAGTTTCCTTTTTTCCTATTTTAGTGGTCTGTTACATCTGATTCTTGAGCACATTGCTTAACTGCCCATGTCTCAGTTTCCTTATTTGTTAAACAAGGAAATAATTTCCTTCTTATAGAGTATTTAGTGAGGAATAGTGAGATGATCGATGTAAAGAACTCAACAGAGTTCCTGAGGAAGAGTAAAGACTTGACAGCTGCTCTGCCCCCAATATGTGGGAGAGCTGGGGTCGCCCTATGAAACACCCTCCTCATTCCTGTGTAGCTTTATAGGAAGGTCTGACCTTAGAGATGCTGAATGGACTGTGACCATGTCCTCACTTACCTAATATCCAGTGAACTCATAAAATGCAGTTAGATTTCTGGACATTGAGTCTTCACAAAGATGTTTGGAAATTTTCAAGTCTTTCATTGCTGTATTTTATGCCTCAAGTTGGGTGGTTATGAGCTGAAGTTCTCAAATATGAAAGACAAGCTATCTAGATCACTAGATAATAGAAAAAAAATAGTAGATACACAGCTAAAGAAGTTTTTGAAAAGGAATCCCAATCCCCATATTTGAGAAAGCTAGATCAACCTTTGTCCATCCAGTGAGTTAAAATGTCCATTGCATCCCATGGATCTAAGGATATAATAAGAAACCACAAGTTTTAACCTTGTCTATTTTATTTCCCAAGGGCTAAAGCAAGTTTAAAGGCACCAAGTTGGTAATTGCTACATTTGATTTGTAAATATGTCTTATTATGATAGCATTTATGGAGATGATTGCATAAAGAATTTTTTTTCTCTATTTACACAAAGAGTCAAACTGTAGCTAGTAATATCAGGGGAAGTACAATGTACCAATTACTAGTGCTTCCATTCATCAATACAACTGTGCAAATTCTGTTTTTAACTGTATAACTCAATCCAGTTTAAAAGGAAAAATAAAAAAATATATATCAAATGTTTCTAATGTCTAAAATGGCCCAAGCATGCATAATGTTTCATTTTTATTTAAAGGCACTAGAATGCAAGACAATGGGGATAGATAATTATAGACCTGGGTACTGATATATTTGCATTTGTGTTTGTTTCTAAATACCTACTGCCTTCTTGATGAACTTCAATTAATATGCTTTCAAATACTCTGAATGTAATTTTATGATTAAACACATACACCAGACTCACTACCAACTCATTAATTTCACATAGATTGAGTTTTAGTGTTTATATTCAGTTAAATATAAGTAGCAGGGCATCCAATAATCATTTTATATTTAAAATGAACAGATATATTTTTTTGATTCAGTCCAAACCAACTCCCTAGGACACAAATGAGGTGGTGGCTGAGTTTTGTGGCTTCAGAATTTGCACATTTAATAGGGAACAATTTCAAAGCCTCTGCCAGTCATTGAAAAGGCTGTTCCATTCTGCTTTTTCCACAGAGCAAAATCTTTCTGAGAACAATGCTTATTATTGATAGGTTTAAAGCACCTCAGGTGCTTGCCCATTGTGTGTATTGCTGTCACTCTGTCTTCTGAGCAGTGGGGAAGCAATGATGGATAACATAGAGAATAATGCATGATTCTTGATTGAATGCAAAGCCATAATTCAGTCTTGGGGTTCTACTGACGTCACGGTGCGTGAGAACACAGCTCAAAGAGATTTTAAAAAAGCAGGTGATCCTTTTACTCAGGTATAGAGCCTGTAGTCCTCCTTGAGTGGTTTTCAAAGGAGAAAACACTTGGGGGAGTAATATCCTAGGTCAAGTTGTCTGCACCTCCACCGGCTCCTAGCCAGTTCACTCTCACTTTGTCTTGTGGCAGGCAAATGAGAAAATTCGCAGATGTGGAGAATAGAACTCTTTCTTCTCAATCCTTCAAGATGTCCTCCAATCCAGGGTTTCCAAAATTTTTTTGGTGATAAATGTTGCCTGAGGCCCTCTTAAAAATAAGCTTCCCAGGACTCTTACCCATACTGATTCAGATTCACTGGCTTTAGGATAAATCCTGAGAACGTGTATACTTAACAAGCAGGCAAAGTCAATTTATTATGGGTGTTTGCAAAAACCCTGATCAGTCTCTCTTAATGTCTTATCTTAGAATTTCTTTGACACTTGCAAGCTTCTTGACTTAAAAATCGATGTGCTAGGGCCTCCCTGGTGGCACAAGTGTTAAGACGCAACCTGTGAGGCAATCTGCAGCCATTGCAGCACGAGTTCGATTCCCGGCCAGCCAGGGAGCTACCCAAATGGTGCAGCAGACCTCTCCTGACTAGCCTGCTGCTCCTCTCAGCAGTGTACTTCGGTCAATCTGCCTGTTTTGTTCCCCACTCTGTCTCTGGTGAATCCTCTCACCCCCACACCTCTGGCCTGTATCCCAGCTCTTGTATGCATAAATAAATAAATCTTTAAAAAAAATTGATGTGATATTAGTTTATGTTATCTTTCAGTTACATGAGAATATTTTTGCAAAGGATTTAACACATAACACAAAGTGTGTCTCAGTAAAAGAATATGTATTCCCTTCTTTTGTTGTTTTATATATAAGAATTGTCCACCCAACCTCAAGGTTAACAATACAGTAGTAAACACCATCATGCCTATTTCCTCTGCAGGCCCTGAAATACTAAAATAAGTATTTGAAGATGATGCATCGATTGACTGAAACTGTCAGAGAGGGTAAGTCCTGTAGATCTTTTCTGTTCCTGATTCATTTGAAGGTGAAACCCGTAAATACGTTGGAGGGGTAGCAAAGAGTGACTCTTTGGCTTAGTTTTACCCAGTCCAGATTTACCACAATCCCTTGATACTTACAAAAATAAATAAATAAGGAAAAAGGAGAAGGTGGTTTGGCAATGCCAAATACCTTTCTTAGTGTTTTAAACATAGTAACTCATTTAATCATCTCAATATTCTTCTAAGACAGGTTTTATTATTGTCATCTCAATTGTACAGATGAGGAAACCGAAGCACAAAGAAGTTTAAAATTTTTCCTAAGTATCACAACTAGGATTTAAACACTTATAATCAGATGTATCCCGGAGGTAGATGCGTATCAGTACCTGGGGGTGGGCCTTGTGTCTCAGTGACATAACACTCCATTTTATGTATACATCAAAATTGATTTAAGCTGACTCCCACCAGTGGAGACATGCTGTTTGCATGTATGCTATTTCTTTTTGTGACTCTATCTGTGGAGTAAATTTGCAGAAGCAAAATTAGTATGGGACAAAGAGTAAAATTTAAAATTTTGATCAATAAAGACTATATTCATTCACATGTCTTACAACAGCTCTGGGAAGTGATTGTTCCCCCATATTTTTAATAAGCTGATGTTTTATCCAAATTGTTATTTTTTGTCAATCTCATATGTTGTTTTCATTTGTGATTCTTTTGTAATGATGAAGGCAAGCACCTTTTCATATATTTATGAATTCTCCTTTTCATATATTTACTCTCTCCTCTCTTTAAATTGGCTTTCTGTATCATTTGTCCATTCTTCCTATGAACTTTTTCTTGTAGTATTGTTGATATACTTTCTATATTAAGGAAATTAGTCCTTTTATTGCAATATGCAAGGCAAGACTGGAAAAGTATGTTTTAATATTTTTCAAAGTAGTTTTTTTTACAAATAATTTTTAAACCTTTTATAATCTTAAATTTATCAAAGTTTTCTTTTATGACTTCTAAATTTTATGTCATACTTAGAGTCCTCATTGTAAGATCATGTAAAAAATTTCTTCATGTGTCTTACACAAATTTTGTGAATCATTTTAAACAATCTTTGACCCATCTGGAATTTATCTAAGTGCAAGATGTACAATGAATCAAACTCATTTTTAAAAACCAATTGTGCCAACATCATTTGTTAAATTATCTGGAACCCATGTATATTACTCTAGTAATCATATATTTCAAACCTGGAAAAATGGTGACCACTATTGGTATTCCTAATTAGGTAAATCTTGAAAGAGAAAATGAGGGAGGTGTGGCAGGGAAAGAGAAAGAGAGAAATATGTTTGGCCAAGAATCCAAATTTAGACTGGAGGGTTGGAATAAAGGTACAGTAAGCTGACAGTGAGTCAATGAATTGATCCTGATTGACTCTGCTGGGAATGGTTTGCTTCCTCATTTGACAATCAAATTGTACATCCTGGAGATGAGTCTGCTTTTTTAAGAAGAAGAAAAAGAGAAATACTTATTTGATAGGTCTGTGGTTACATAATATTTTTATATATGTTATTTTTACTTTATAAAGTATATTAATTATAGTTTTAAGCAATTTCTTCATTTCCTGTGTTATTCTTCCTTCAACCACTGTAGATTATGAAGTCATGTTGGCTACAGAAAAAATGATTTTTTTAAAAATGGTGTTAAATACACCTAACATAAAATTTATCACCTTAGATAAGTAAGGCAGTAAGTGGCGATAATCACCCACATTGTTGTGCAACCATCACCCTAATCCTTCTCCAGAACTTTTTCATCTTCCCAACTAAAAGCCTGTAGCAATTAAACACTAACTGCCCATAGTCCCCCGCCAATGCACACACCTAGGCAGCCACTTTCTGCTTTCTGTCTTCATGAATTTGAACATTCTAGGTACCTCATATAAGTGAACTCATTCAATATTGGTCCTCTTATGTCTGGCTAATGGAATAAGCCAAATGAAGACACTTTACATAATGTCTTCATGGTTCATCCATGTTGTAGCATGTGTCAGAATTTTTTTCTTCCATTGTCTGTGTATAGCACATTTTATTTATTCATTCATCAGTTAATGGACATCTGTATTGCTTCCGCTGGTAGGCTGTTGTGAAAAATGCTATGGACATGGATGTGTAAATATCTGAATGAGTCCCTGCTTTGCTTCTTTTGTGTATATTTCTCGAAGTGGAATTGCAGGATCATATGGAAATTCTATATTTAATATGTTAAAAAAATCACAACGCTGGCAGCACCATTTTACATTCCCACCCAGCAAAGTACAAAGGTTTCGTTTCTCCACATTCTCACTTCTTTATTTCCTGTTTTGTTTTTGTTTTTGTTTTTATAATAGCCATCCTATGGGTGTAAAGTGACATTTGATTGTGGTTTTGATTTGTAGCTCCCTAATGATAAATGAAGTTGAGTGTCTTTTCGTGTGCTTATTGGCCATTTATGTATCTTCTATGGAGGAAAAATGTTTTTTTAATTTCAAAAATTTTGTCTTTGATACGGTAAAAAACTTTGGAGGGTGTGGATAAAGATAATTAGAATATTATAGCTGAAGATAATTAGAATATTATTATAGCTAAGTAAGGTTATTTGATTGGACTAGAGGAGGGGAGAGAAGCAAGAATATTCAATCTGGATGCTGCTGTAGGGAAAAGGCCTCTCCCTGGCTACCTCCTGCTCCAGGCAGAAACTCTGAATATAGAAACCCCAGATAGGTTTGGGGGGAGGGTGTTAACAGCAAGATAACTTGTGTGCAGTTTGTCAGCCAGGTCTATGGAGAGGAAAGTTCTCAGATGGCAGAGGAGAGGAGAGTAGATCTGGTCTAAGGGGAGCACATGGATGAGTTGGAGATATCAGCATAAGGTGTATGCTCTTGGGATGTGGTAGTTGTAACAGGGAGGACACTGCAGTGACTTAGATGGACAGATGACTTCACAAGCAATGTCTCATTCCAAGGAATGCTAGTACAGATAGGTGACTATGGCAAATATTTGGACTCCCTCTCCAGCCCCAGGGCCTCAGACCTGCATAACCTCCTGGAACAAGAATGCAGCCTCAAGGAAACAGAAGGAGAAGTTCTGCTCTGTTGAGATTGAGAGTTTGACCCCTACCAGATGTGGGCTTGTAATAGAAATACTCCCTAATAATCAAAATGTAAAAGACCTTTCTTACTTTAGTTTGGGGTCAAGGTTCATGACTCTTAGAGGTTAACTGGAGGTTAACTCCTAGAGGAAAAGATAAACTGTTGCATATTAAAAATTTTCAGGTGTTTGAGCAAAAACTATTTTGAATGCACCAAAATGAACGTGGATAAGAGGGCTCCCCAGACAGGAGCTGGAAAGGGGCTTTTATAAAGGAAAGGTAAAAGCAAAGTAAGGAAATTGATTGGTTATCACTGAAAGCCTGGCTAGCTGTTTGTAATTGGTGGCCCTTATGTTTCATTTTCATAACCCTCAGGTGTTTACAGGCTTAGATTTTAGTTTGTTTATGCAGGCTACCTACAAAAAAACTACTTCAGGCTCCTTGTTTAATTAATTTAACAAGGGTCAGGTATTGATGTCCTGCCACAAACTGAAGTATTTTAAACCACATGTCCAAGAGAGGGTAAGAGGCTAGACCCCAGTGAAGTAGCACATGAAACAACGAAAGTGGGTTAATAAACAGGATATTCTTCATTTTGAACCACATTAAATTTTAAGGCACTTTTTTGCTCTGTTACCAACTTGGCTGTCAATTTTGTGAGATGATAGAAAAAGGCCGATTTTATTATCATCCCTATGTTATATAGGAGGACATGGAGAACAATGAAAAAGCTATGACTCAGCCAAAACTACCCAATATATACTAGAACAAGTTTTCTCAACATGTTGATGTTTGGGGTTGGATCATTCTTTGTTGTGGGGCCTGTCATATGCATTGTAGGATGTTTGGCAGTCTCTCAGAGCTTTTCCCACTAGATGCCAACAGCATCCCTGCAGGGGGGCCAACCATAAATGTCTCCAAATATTGCCAAATATTTGATGGGGGTCAAACTCCTCCCACCAACCCCACCCACCTACCCTAGTTGAGAACCACTGGACTAGAACAAGGACTAAGACTTACCCCGATGTCCCGATTCCTATCTGAGTGCATTGAAAAAATCAATACCAAGTCCAGCCTGCCATTCCACTACCATGGCTAAAATCACTTTAAATATAATCATAACATTTTATTGCTGTAAGTGACCTTAGCTTTTATCTCTAGCCTTTCAATTTACATGTAAAAACACCAAAATTCAGAAATATTCTGTTCTTTGTCCAAAAACCACACAGTTGGTGATTGGGGAGGCTGGTACTTGAACCTGGATGTCCTTTGTCAAATTCAGGGTTTGAACTACTAGCTCATCAATGCCTGGAGCTGATACTAGCTCAGAAATGCTCTGAACAGTCTTAGAAAGAAAAGCAGGATATTTTCTGGCCAGCTGTCCCTCTATATTTTTAGCAAAATGGGGGGAAATCAGCTTTCAGCTCAATTGAAAATATGTCTGGCATTAATTCATTGTTAATTGACCAGGATGAGTAAAAAGATGGCTACTTCCAAGGCCTCTCTAATGGAACTATTAGTGAATTTTCAGGTCAACTAACTCCTGTCACTGCCTGACAAGGGAAATGGCAATCATTTGCTGGTGTTAACAAGGCTCTCGCTGCTCTTGAAAACTGGAATCAGTCATCCTGGGCTGTCAGGTTCCATGTCTCTACCCTGTGTGTAAGTCTCCACCCCACACTCCTCCATCCAGAGATTAACTTCACTTGAATGACTTCAGGTTTGCTTGAAATATGCATAATTTTTGCCATAGAAATCTGGTTTGGTTCTTCACACAATCTTGTAATTTAGTAAAAATTGTTATCACTTCCATTTACCAGTGTGAAAATCCAAGTTCATGCAGTTACTCGACTTGTCCAAGTTTTCTTAGATGGCTAATAGCAACGCAGGAATCAAACCCAGGGTGCTGGCAACAAGTCTTAGTTCATTACTTCTTGGTGGCTTTATTCTGCACCGTTGTCTGCCTCTTGTTCCCTCATTTGCTTGCCTGTCTCCCTGCCTTCCTTGCTCCCGCCCCCCTCCTCCCTCCCTCCTTTCCTTTCTCATTGATACTTCTATTTTCCTACAAATTTTTCCTTTTTTCAAACTTTAAAGGGATGGGCAACTGAAATAGTTGGATAAATGGGAAACCATTTTAGTTACTGTAACTAACCATAGTTTTCTCATGTAACAAATACTTACTTTTGGCAACTCTGTTAGGTGGTAGCGAGACATGATTCATAAGTTAGAGCCCTAAATCCTTAACACTACTTTCAAAACCCATCATGATTTGGTCCTAACCTACCTTTCCAGGCTCATCTTGAGCCTCTTGTCAAAAACCTGTACACAAACCAAACTACAATAATCTCTGCTTTCCAGACATGCCATGCACTCCCATTCTGTCTCTTTTCTCTTTGTCTTCACATGTACTGTACAGTTTTTTCTCTCTCTGGAGTGCCCTTCTCTCTCCATTATCTGGTGAGCTTCTGGTCTTACATTAGAGACACCATTTCAAGTATCACCTCCTCTGTGAAAGTGTCCTGCTATTCAAGGCAAAAATAGTCACTGTTTTTTTTTTGGCTATGATGATTTGTTTATACTTCTATTGTCCAGTGTTCATAGTGTATTGTACTGATTTATATTCATGTCTGACTCACATGCATGATCCTTTAAGGCTGGGGTCGTGGCTTACTCAAGGAAGTATTCTTTAATCTGGCGCTTATGGGTGACTGATAGATGTTATTTGACTTCACTCAATCCTTAATCAGAAAGTCTAAAAGGTGCAAGAAGTGCTGTAGCTCAGTTTTTTTTTTTTTTAAAGAAAGCAACTAACTTATAGTTTACAAGTTACCAGTAGATGCAAGAACTCAAACTTGATACTGGTTATTTGTGTGATTAATGGACACATCTCCTTTACTTAAGCCCTTTAGAATAACTGCTTCCATGATTTTTCATAAGTGGCTTCCAGAGAAGAAGCAAGCAAGTGATGACAACACCAATCACATTTATCCTATCACTGCTGACCTTCACTACCAAAACAGAGAATTAAAGAATTCCCCCGGGACCCCAATAAACTTGGATTTGACAGTTAGTAGGAAATGTTTATGTAATATTTACATAATAATTACAGCAGATTACAGTGATCTTCAATAACAGTTTTACAAGTGCTGTTCCTTTCAACAATCATGAAAAGTCACTAATATTATCCTCACTTTGTAGATAGGAAATTTGAGACTCAGAAATGTGTTCAAAGTTTCTTATTTAGTAAGTAGGAGAATGAAAATTGAACATGCAGTTATTCTGATTCTGAATCCCACTTCTTAGTATATCTTGCTGTTTTTTGAGGATATACCATGTGTTTTGTTTATTCTTCCATCTTTCATAACACCCAGAATAGTGCACATAGTAAGGATTCAATATAATTGCTGAATGAATCAATTTCTATACATAAAACCAAAAATTCCTGTTAATTTGTTCATTCATCCATCAAGTTTTATCCATTCCATTCATGCCACATCTATGCATTCCTGGAATTAACTGCCACTGTGCTCAGTACCAACAATTCAAAGTTGAGTAAGACTGTGTGTATTTCTAGCACCTGGCAATGTACCTGGCACATAGTGGGAGCTTAACACATCCTTTCACATGAATAAATTACTCCCAGAAAGCTTAGAATCTAATACACACGAGAGATAATATTGAACTTTGTTTTCCTTTCTTTTACCAGGTCTTCACATCAATCTATCATGTACATTTACATTTGGGAAAACTGAGCATCAGTGGAATTGAATACCTCGGCCACAATGGTGCTTATATTTAAACCGAGGTAGCATACTTAAAACACTAAGTTGATGCACTTTCTAGAGTTGCTGTTTTGTAGTGGGAAGAGTTCAGAGCTGGGGTCAGCAGACATGATGTGAATCCCAATCCAGCAAGTACCAGTTATAGGACCACGGAAGAGTCAGACTCTAGGACTCAGTGTGTTCAACACTTAAGCTGCTGACCACACAGGGTTATTATGAGGCTGGTGAATAAGTATCTGAGAAGGATTGATTCAAGGTATTGACATAAACCTCTTTCTGAAAGGGCTGCAGCAAACCTGACCTTCTCCTCCTGAGTACCAAGACAGTGCTTGCTGACACCACCCAGAAGCACCCAGTTTTTATCCTTAAGAACTGATTCTTTCAGCTTAAGACTTTATAAAGAATACAAATCAATGGATAATTATTGATTCCTCATGTGAGAGCATGATAATTACATGTGTCTTATTTTAGGAAGTGTATGTGCACTTGCACATTTGTATGGATGTGGTGAAAAAGCATGAGTTTGGAGGTCAGACAGAGCTGCCTTTAAATCTCAGTTTAGTCCTACATTCATTAGTTGTATGACTTTGGACAAGTTATAAAATCAAATCTCAATTTCTTAGTCTGTAAAATGAAGATAATCAGTTCTTGTTAAGAGTGAAATAAGACAAAAGCATGATCTGAGCTTATCGCTCAATAAATAGTAGCCTGTGTTATCATCAATATGTTTATCTACAGATTCTATGCATTCTGGTTCTAGTTTTAACTCTAATCCCTCCTCAGTAGAAACTCTCCTGCTCAGATCTTCTCTTTTATCATTGTAGTTACGTATTCCTTTCAAATTCTCTTTCCAACCCCATATGGGTCTGATATAAGAATGTCATCACCTGCATGCTGGACTTTTAAAATTATTTTAGAGAATTTTCAGTTAATCTATAATTTTTCCAAGTGCAGAGTTAAAGTCTTTATCAAGTGTATCCTGTAATTCTAATGCTTATAAGTCCCCAATTTACTAGTCTCTGATTTTTGTCAGTAAGGAAAAGCACTACTCCAAAAGAGATATGACACACTATCCCAAAATTAACACCTCTAAGTATTTTTGTGTGTGGCCCTAATTGACAGCTCCCCATGGTGAAAGCATCCCTCGAGTTTATTCTCTTTATGACCACTGTTATGGGCTACTCAATATTACATTAACTATAAAGAGCTATACAAACATTCGTTTTTAACGATAGCTATACAGATGTTAGTGTTTGATGATTTACTAAGTAATAGACAAAAACTGGGAAAGTTAATATTTTACAAATCATTCCCAAGGCCTCTGAACCTCATTGAAGCTTAAACAGCTTTGTTGAGATAAAATAGAAGAAGAAAATGTATACTATCTGCATTCATTTTTGCCCATCTCTATCAGAATAATCTTTCCTTCATCCTGACTTCTCTCTACTCAAAAATATTCAGTTTTATGCCACTACCTTGGGGTTATCCAAATGTGTTATTCTGGAAGAACTCATACCTTTTCCCAGTATTTCTTCTTAGTGGTATTATCTGAAACCTATTCCTCTCCTCCTTTTCCCATCCCATGTGGACATTTTGATCCAACAAGCTGCTCTACTCACTGTTCATAAGTTCTTCCATACATATTCCTGAAAGTCCTCTTCACTCCAACTATTCATCCAATTCTGAGCCTTCTTCAAAGTTACACTCAGAGTGTAACTTCCCATTCTTCGAAATTATCAATCATCAGCACCATTTATTTGGCAAATGACTAAATAATCAGAGTAGTTCACACTCACCTACTGACTCTAAGAACCAGTCTCTTCATGACCACACATACTCTGCAGTTTACAGTATAGCACAAGCAGGCAAATGATGTAACTGAATATGAGCAATAGTGAGTCCTGCTAGCACAGTTAAGCCCATTCAATTTTTCAGTATACTAAACATATATCATCTATTACTGTATTTGATGTTTATTTTACATAGCCATAAAAAGGCGGTTGTCTACTCAGCATCAAATCTCTGAAGACCTTTATTTTTTAAATATCTGAGGGACTGGGCCACAGACAAATGATTGACAATTAATTCATCAGCAATGGGGCTAGTGCTGTATGCAGTGACATGGGGTAGCCAGATGCAGGTACAATTACCATTTCCTTATTAAGCCTGGAAGAAACCTTTTGGCCTTCCCTTTGAAGAATGATTACCTTGGTGTCAAAATGGCCTCTTGCTTGCTTGGTTGTTGAAAGCAAGGCTGTGCTTACCATGACTTCTTTTTGTTCATGTAGTACCAAGGTAACTCTGTCTAACCTCTGGACTAGCCAGGGAAGAAGGCCAGGGAGAACCAATCACTGATTAAAAAAAAAGAACCCAAAAAACCTAAAAGTAAAAACCTCAACTTCCAGAGAAAGCATCAACGTGTTCTATTTTCTTCAACACAAGACCAGATGCTTAGCAGCAGGTATATGTAGAATGAAAGCAAAGGCAATATAACAGCAATAAACATTTTACGTGCCTGCAGCTACTGTAACAGGAAAACCTAATGTAAATGGCTTGCAATGCCCGTGTGGGGTGTGCTATGCCTATGCCTTTCACATGTGTCTTGCATATGGCGCCCATAAGTACAGTATAAAAGATGGAAACACAATAAAATCTCCTCCTTTTCTCTTTTCTGGGGGGTTGGTGTTGAGAAATGTTGCAAACAGTGCCTCCATGTAAATTGAGGGAAATTTTCAAATGACTTTGTACCCACTTTATTGTAGTGTAGTAGCCTTAATAACCAAGCATAGTGCCTACGCTGAATAAAGTAGTCATTCACAGTTTCTGTTTTAGTAATAATACCTTGCAATTATATAGTGCTTTGTAAACACACATTATAGCACCAGTGGAGTTTCTCTTCCAGGTTCACTTACTTCTGCTTACCTGCTAAATTTCTGCTCGACAGCTATTTCTGAGATGTCGTGTGTAGAAGCTTCTTGTTGCCTCACACTACTCATTTTTCTCCAGCAACTTTTCTATGTAATAAAACTCACAATTTAAATCTCCATCTGGGGCCTCCCCAGTGGCGCAGCGGTTGAACGCTGGGTTGCGAAGCTGCCCGCAGCCTCCGCAGCACCGGTTCAATCCCCGGCCACCGGGTGAGGGTCCCACAAGGCGCGCAGACCTCTCCTGCCACCCGCTGCTCCCCTCAGCAGTGTACTTCGTCAGTCTGCCTGCTCTGCTCTCTCCTCTGGCTTGGTGAATTCTCTCACCCTCCGCGCTTCTGACTGTACCCAGTGCTTGAATAAATAAATAAATAAATAAATAAATGAATGAATAAATAAATAAATAAATAAATAAATCTCCATCTGCCTAACTCCTTTGCTTATATGAACTCAGGTAGGGAGAAGAGGGGTGCTATTGATTGGGCCTCCTCAAACTTCAGAGTGAAGAGTAATGATAGTGTGTGGTAAGCTACTGTCCAGCTCCTGGCACAGCAGAGGAGAGCTGCTGTTAATTAAAGGTGATTTGGGATGTAACACACGTGCTCCTGCTTGATCCTCCCTAAAGGTAGAGCTAAGAAAACCCAACAGGTGAGAAAAACCAGAGGCTCCAGGAATCCAGAGAAACTACTGGAAGGAAACCAGCATTGCTAGCGCCAGCTGGGAACTGTTACTGGATCGACAGAAAATATATCATTGGAAGGGTGGAGATGTTGTCGTAAGGTTGGCTTTAATGGTGGTACAAAGTCATATTGGTAGGAAGCTCAAAACATGGAATTTGAACCAATTGTTTCCTAGGTCAGTGTTTCTGAATTCTCACCGTGCATTAAAATTACAAAGGGAACTTTTTAAAGGTAACAGTACCAAAGACTTCATTCCTAGAGACCTGAATTTAATTGGAATAGGGCCCAGGCATCAGTATTTTTGAAAGTTCTCCAGGTGAAGGCATGAGAGCCACCGCCCTAAGTGAAAACAGAGCTCAGGGGGCTGACTTCCCCATCACCAGAGCTGAAACGCCTTGGTCATTTCCCAGCTTGGCCACTTTATTAGACCTTGGAAAAGGTAATTAAACTCTCTGTGCCTCAGTTGTTTTATCTGTAAAGTTTGCATGAAAATAGTATCTGCTTCTCAGGGTGAGCATGAAGATTACATGATTTAAAATACATAAAGCGCTTAGCACCTGGCACATGGTAAGGCTCACTAAGTATTAACTATTTTCATGATGTTTATATTTATAATCTAAAAACTCACCTGGGAGAGTTGGCACCTATAAACTTAAAGAAAAATCCAGTTTATGTGCCCAATTTTTTTCAGATTAATTTTAAGAAGAGTTCTTATAACCAGAACTTCCTGTAAGTTACTTACAAATAAGTAGCTTACAAAATCTAATTTTATGAAAAGGTTTTTCCTATGAAATAGTCACAAATGAAGAATCTTGTTCAACACTATGTCCCTAGAATCTACACCAGTCCATAGCCACCATTTCCTGAGAATGGAGCCTGACCCTCCACAACAGCTGGAGAGTAGTTCAGTTCTTCAGAGTACATTCTTGGCCTGTGAGTTTGATGGCAAGGAGACTGTTTAATCAAAATGTTTGGTGAATCCACACTATAGGGAATTCCCATAGATGTACCTAAAGGTTTTCTAGTCCATGATTTGTGAAGGCTTCCTCCAGGCCTCTGGTATTTGAGAAATGGTGGTTGTTTTTCTTCAACATATGCTGTGTTGGAGTTACTCTGAGCCTGGTAGGCATTTGTATTTATTTATTTATCCAGATGTTATATTTTGGAATTGCCTAGAGAGTAGTCATCTTATCATTTGACAGAATGCTTAATGTGAGCCTGTCAAAATCTTCCTTCAGAAGACTTCTTGGCTAAGTGTAAAAAAAAAAAAAAAGTGACACCATTGTGCTAGATGCTTCTAAGCTTCCCCACTTTCTGGCAAGTTGGGCAGCTTTGACCCTGAGATATCTTATGAGAAAATCAACCATAAATTCAGGAGGCAAAAGAGGAATTTGAGAAAGAAGTCTTCCCCTCCTTTCTTCATACAGATAATACCTTTTTCTTAAAGAATTGAATCAGTCCTGTGTCCTTGAGCCTTAAGATGGGAGGCAATCCCAGGAATTCTGATGACTCTCCCACAGTCAGGGAACAGACTTGCTCTCGATCTCTGAGCAACCCCTGGCTCTGGTTCATGCCTGGTGGCCCATTTGGTCTCTAGTAGCCCTGAACTTCCTGACTTTGGGATCTTAGCAATTTGTTCTCTTTTGAGCCAAAGTCTTCCCTTCTAAAGCTGAGGCAGCAGGTCCAGTGAACACCGAGGATCCTTCCAACTCCAGCATTTCATGTGCTTGAGTTTCAATGTTAAGCCTCTGATTCTTTTGTGACTTCCAAGACTCAAGACCCTGCCTGCTCAGATCTCCTTATATCTGACCCTCTTCTGTCTCTAACCTACAGCAGGGGTCAGCAGACGTTTTTGGTAAAGGTCCAGATGGTAAATATTTAGACTCGTGGTATATATGGTCTCAATTGCAACTACTGAGCTCTGCCACTATAGTGAAAGCAGCCATGAACAATACATAAAGGGATGAATATGGCTGTATTTTAATACAACCTCATCTACAAAAACAGGTGACTTGGTTTGCTGGTAGTAGTTTGCAAACTTCTGATCTAAAGTGATATCAGTGTTCTCCTCCTTCCCCCCAATTCCCACCTCGAACCCCAGACACAGAGGTCCTGGTGCATTCTGCCCAGCCCTAATTGTAACGCAAGTACCATAATGATAATTAATTTCAAGATGGTGGTTATTTGTCTCCTTTCCAATATGAAGCAGCCAAAATGTACTGGGTTGTTTTATTTACCTGTTTATCCATTCATCCTGTCTTCCATCCATTCCATTCAGCATACATTTACTAATCACCTACTATAGGGTAAATACCTAAGTCCTAGGGATACAGGAAAATACCACCCATAGGAGGGTGGGAGGCCCAGCAGAGTGCTGCAGTTGAGCCTGGGTAGCTGTGGCAACAGCTTCCTTTTCTCTCTTTTCTATATTTGCTCCAGGTCTAGGAAACATCTGCATTCTAATTGTCTTGCCTTCCATGTGTAAGTATAGCCTAGTCTATCTCCCTTCTATTCCCTTAACTTGAGGAGCTGTTTTGTCCTCAGTAATTGTGACCTTTTAATATTTTCTATCTGACCAAAAGGATATTACACAAAATAGCAGAAGGTATTTCTCTCAGATGCTGAACAAAAGTAAATTGCCTTGGGATAATATTGTCAACAAGGAGAATACTGAATTTCTGTACTCATATAGAATCCCAGCTGAACCATGGGGGAAAATGCCCAAATAACCAGGGTAGCTGAGTCACTTCTTAACAAGAAGATTCCACTAGCAGGGGGGGATAAAAGAGGAAAATCGATTTTCCCTTGTGTAGGGCAGGAAAAGTGCTAAAGCTATTTAGGTCATTAAAGAGCAATGACTACAAATAAAAACCAATACCTCTCATCGTTAGTAGTAAAGTTGCTGTTGAGTTTTATTTCTCTCCCCATGAGATACACATAAATTTTCAGATGTGGCAAACATGGATGTAAAATGACCCCCAAATCTTGGACACAGAAAATTGAGAAGAGAATTCTGATATTGCTTGAAATTATAATAAAATTTTCTGATAACATATTATGCTATTTTTCAGGAGAATTTTTTTGAATAATAACAGATGGTGGTGATGACAACAATAATAATTTCATTCATAAAATGAATTCTTTGTGTGGGTACATTGACAATTTCAGACAACTGAAATTCCACTTGTTACATAATACATAATGAAGTGAATGAATAAATGAGCCCATCTCGTTCTCATTTTTCCTTCCATCTTTCCTTTCTCCAACTTTTATTGAGCCACCCATAATGTTTTAAGCACTGAACTACATTCTGGAAATAAAACAAGAAAGAAGACACCATCGTTCTTCTGCTTAAAATCTTTCCGTGCTGACCCTTTCTGTTAGGACAGTTAAATACAGTCTTTTCCCTCTCTACCTCTCCAGCTGCATCTGCCTTCCTTTATCCTTATGACCTAGAGCTATAGTCATCCTGGCCTTTCTGTTTCTCGCACAGGCCCAGGCCTCCTCCCTTAGAACATTCCAACATAGTGTTTCTTATGTCCAAGTTTCCTCCATCAAACCCCAACCTGCCCTTCCTACCTCCTAATCAACCTTGAGGTTAGATTAAATTTTTTCATCAGAGAAGCTTTCCCTAACTCCACTGATTGGGTTTGTCTTTTTGTTAATGTGCTTTCAGGGGATTTCTCACAATTTAATCAACTGTCTGTGTAGTCACTGTAATTGTTGGATACCTCATTTCTGCTTTAAATGGTAAACCTCAGGAGGGCAGGGGCTGGCTCACCGGTCTCCTCTGGATTTAATCACTATGCTTAGTACGTGGTACAGAAGGCCCCAGCACTCTGGTATAGGTAGAACCTGAGAAACCCAGCAGTAATATTAACCCAACTTTACAGTTTTGCTTCTAATTAGTTTTGCAAAAGAAGGTGATGATAATGGTTACACACATACACACGCCCACACACATGCACACACACATTTTTAAGACAGATTTTATTTTTTAGAGTAGTTTTTGCTTCACAGGAAAAATTGAGTCAAAAGTATAAATTTCCCATATACCCCGATTCCAACTCTATGTCAATCTGAACAAATCAAAACTATGAAAACAGAAAAAAGATCAGGGTTTGGTGGGGGCAGGGATTGGGGAAGTATATACAGGCTGAGGACTTTTACGGCCATAAAACAATAAGGTATGATAATATAATGGTGGAAACTGGTGCTTATACATTTGTTAAAACTCAAAGAATGTACAATACCAAGTGTGAACTTAATGTGAATCATCGCCTTCTCAGATTGACTTTTTTCAATTAGTAATATGCAGGTTAGTTTCCTTCATCTGTTTTCATGGCTTGATAGCTCATTTCTTTTAGCACTGAATAATATTCCATTGTCTAGATGTGCCACAGGTTATTAATCATTTGCCTACTGAAGGATATCTTGATTACTAGCAAGTCTTGTTAATTATGAGTAAAGTTGCTTTACACATTCTTGTGCAAATCTGTGTGTGTTTTCAAATCCTTTGGGTAAACAACAAGGAGCACAATTGCTGGATCTTATTGTAAGATTATGTTTAAATTTTAAGAAACTAACAAACTGTCGTCCAAAGTAACTTGTACCATTTTGCATTCCTGCCAGCAATGAATGAGGCTTCTTGTTGCTGTACATCCTCACTAACATTTGGTGTCATCAATGTTCTAGATGTCACCCATTTTGATAGGTGTGTGGTGGCATCTCATTGTTGTTTTCATTTGTATTTATCTGATAACATGTGATGTAGAACCAAATTTAGGATGCTATCTGCCATGTGTATATCTTTTTTGATGAGGTGTCTGTAAAGGTCATTGGTCCATATTTCAATAATGTTGTTTGTTCTCTTATTGGCAAGTTTTAAGAGTTCTTTGTATATTTTGGATAACAGTCCTTTATTAGCAGTGTCTTTGCAAAGATACTTAGTCTGTGATTTGTAACTTTTAAATTAGAAGTCACATGATCTCTTCCTGATCATAGTTTTATAATCTCTGAATTCTTACAGCATTCTCTGTTTTCCTATTCTAGAGTCAGGAAAAGATTTCAGAGCTTTCCCTCCCATATGTTTTGTGGCAGAGTTAACTTTTTATAAGTTGTCAAGACACAGGAAGCTTTATTTGTCTTTTGCACCCAGAGGACAAAACTCTAGGCTGTTATTTTGTGCCAATAACACCTAAAGACAAGTTTCCAAAAATTCCTGTGACCATACATTGTAAGCAGCTTGCCTGTAACATATAACATTTAAACTGAATTACAGTTTTAGCTTAGCCTGAGCAATGAAATAAAACTACACAGCAACAAAAATAAAACCTATTAAAAGGACACAAGAGATTTCAGACTTGCTGTCTCTTTAAGAAATAATGACTGGATTATTAGGAAAATAACTATGGAACAAGTATTAGAACAACAGGATAATTCATAGTCTTCCATGCCCCCAACCTTAGGTTGGGATCAGCCTCTACTTAGTGTGTCCAGAGGCAGTCCTGAGTTCCAATCAGGCTATGGATTTTGGAAATACTGACCTTCATGCACAAATATCAGTTCCCTATGATAGGCCTTTCTATCCCCTGCCAGTCTTAAACTGATTCCTCATTTGTGGGCTGCAGAGACTCATACATACTTGACCCCTCTTACTTTACCTTGGTAGTCTTTCTCCACATCCCCTTTTACTTTTTTTTTTTTTTTTTTTTTTTTTTTTTTTATAGAGGCATGCTTTATTTATTTGTTTGCTGGTTTGTTTGTTTGTTTTGTTTATACATGCACTGGGTACAGTCAGAAGCGCGGGAGGGCGAGAGAATTCACCAGAGCCAGAGCGGGGAGCAGAGCAGGCAGAAGGACCGAAGTACACTGCTGAGGGGAGCAGCGGGCGGCAGGAGAGGTCTGCGCGCCATGTGGGACCCTCCTCTGGTGGCCGGGGAGCAGCCGGGGATCGAACCGGCGCCGCAGAGGCCGCGCGCAGCTTCGCAACCCAGCGCTCAACCGCTGCGCCACCGGGGAGGCCCTCCCCTTTTACTTTTAACTTGTAATTTTATTGCCAGATATTTTCAGAGTTTGCTTCCACAAAAGATTTTAATTGTCTATATTTTTCTCACATGAACTACTTTAAAGTAGGATATAGAGAAGTGAATGTTTTCTCTGATGATAACTTTTCTAAGTTTCTGCTTGCTTATGTGTTAAATGGAAAAAAGTAATTATTTCTAGCACAGGGTTGTTAGGAAGTTGGGTGAGATGATGCAGGCATTTGATGTTATTCCTGGCAGGTGGCTATGATGTGACAATAATGAATGTAGGATCATGAGTTCTGTTTATTTCAACTATGTACATCAGTACTCACCTGGGAAGAACATCTCTTCACTGTTCCCAAGTACCCAACAAGCAGACAACTGCTAATATGTGAATGTGTTGCATGAGTTGGGACTGCACACCATGATCTCTCTTTAGGGCATGCTTTTCTAGCTGACTGAGGTTTACAAAGGCGCTTCTCACCAAGTTAGTCACAACACAGTAGATAAGAGTATACTTTGGGGTAAGCAGATTCAAGTATTCAAAATCCGACTGTCCTAGAAAATTTGGACTTGTGGCTTCAGCACATTTCTATCTAAGAGTCTTTATTGTCCTCTCATAGGACTCTTTCTTGTTAACATTTTTCTTACTATCCAGAGATAAACACTGTTAGGATTTTGATGACTTCACTTGTGCGTGTGTGTGTGTGTGTGTGTGTGTGTGTGTGTGTGAGAGAGAGAGAGAGAGAGAGGGAAGGAGGGAGAGAGGGAGATTTTTAGTTTGGATTCCATTAACATGGCTTGGATTTTTTTCATATGCTTGATGGGGATTGCTGGATATTTTTCAGTGTTAAAGATGGGGAGTCCTTAATCCTCGGGAAATGTGAAGTTGGTTTCCAAGCAAGGGGTGGCCCTTTGATCTAGTTTTGACTAATTTAATAAATTACAAGGAGATTTTGACTCCTTCCAGAGGAGAAAGAAATAAAATGGGGGCATACTTGTTGCTACTGAATAAATTCTTTAAGGACTTCTTAGTAAGACTCAGTTTTGAGACTCTTGGTACATCAGAATATTGAGAAAATCTTCATTATTTCTAAATGGCCTGTGTTCACTTCACTTATATTTCTTCGTAATCAGCCATTGCTTTATTATTTATTCATCTACTCCTTAAACGTGTAGGGTACAATCTTTGTCTTCAAAAACTGTAAAATCTAGTAGGGGAGACAGAATTCAACATGGAATGAAGGAAGATCCAACTTAGAGGCTTAGCACAAGCTCTAGAAGCTTGGGTGAAGATAAGAGGAGTGGGGCAGGGGACTGGTGACCCGAAAAAATCTTCAGGAGTCATGGGGCACGCTTTTCAGATTCTTACCATCACCATGGCTGCAGCTCCCATTTATTAAGAACTGATTTTGTGCCAACTGTGTTAGGCACTGCATGTATCATCTCATTTAATCCTGATCTATGAGGTGGGTACATGTGGAGCATGTGAGGCTCAGTGGGTGTAAACGATCAGTTCCAGGTCACATAGTAAGGAAGTGAATGTGCAGGGTCAGACCCCTGTCTTCTCTCTCCGAAGCCTGTGTTCTGAAGTATCTTGCATGTTCAAGGATGGCAGAGGGCTGAAAGCTTGAAGGGAGGTGTGCCCCCACATCCTGGCGCTTCTTGGACACCTCACTGAGGAACTGAGATTTGATTACGCAGGAAACCCAGCACTGTGGCAGTTTCTTAAAAAGAAGAATTGAAAATCTCCTGCCTTTCAGGTCCAAAAATCCAACGGGGCAGCTCACTTTCTTATTTGGACTTTCTTCATAAATTTTACTCCTCATTTTTGCCAGTTATAGAAAAGAAGGAAGATTTGTAATGGCGCAGGGTAGGATCAGGTGAGGGAATGAGGAAGAAAACACTGATGCTTCAAGCGAAACTAAGAAAGATTAGAAAAAGGAAATAATTTGCAGCAACATGGATGGCACTGGAAGGGATCATGCTCAGCGAAATAAGCCAAAAAGAAAAAGAAAAATACCGGATGGTCTCACTCATAGCAGGAATCTAGAAAACTTAAATAAGGGACCAGGAAAATGAATATAAGAAAGTGAAAATCAAAATCAACAAAAAAACTATGAACCAGAGACACTTTTTGGGGGGTGGGGGGCGGGAGGGGAAGGATTGGGTCAGAATGGGGCGTTTGCAATTGTATGGGGGAATATAAAAATAAAATTTAATATTTAAAAAAAAAAAAAAATTTGAAAAGAAAAAAAAAAAAAAAAAAAAAAAGGAAATAACCCTGGTGAGAGGCAGCGCAATATCCCAAGGAACTTCTAGAAGACGCACAGACCCCAGATTCCTATATTGTTGGCTCACTTAAGCCCACATCCCCCAAACCTAGAGAGAGACCAGGGGAACAATTGAGCCATCATTTAGCATAACTTATTTTAACTCCTGGCCTGAAGCCAGGCTTGTTGCTCTGTACTTACAGTGTGTACTCACAGAGCAGGGAAACTGCTCCGCATTCGGGATAACAAAGCAACTGTTAATGGGAGTAATTAAGAGCCTTGGGGGTGATTTATACCTTTTGTTACTGTTCAAGACGAAGTTACCAAAGACAACAATTATTAGTATCACAGGTGATCCTTAACCCAGGCAGGGAAGGCAGTGAAGCCAGCGTCAGCTCTTTCTTCCCCAGGCCTGGAGTTCTCAGAAAAAGAACAACACAGTCAAGGGAATTGGGAGACAGTGCCCACCAGGCTGGATCAGGTTGGGACATATGAAAATCTTTAGCATCTTTAATGAAGATAAAGTATTCACAAAACTCTAGGGGAGGAAAGGATGACAACACTTCAGTGTGATTTTCCTGGTAAACACTTATCTCTACTGACATTAGTGCTACCCATCATGTTATTCAGATTTCCCACTATACTGCTACTCATTTGTGTACGTGTATGTATTAAGTCCTAAACAGTTTTATCACTTGTGTTTTTTCCAGTGCAGTTAAGATACTTACAGTTGCAACATCACAAGTATCCCTCATATTTTTGTAGCACTCTATTGTAGCACTCTTAATATTTTGGGGAAAACATTTTTTTTTGGTGTCCAGTGTTTTCCATAGAGAGCCATTGGTTCTACGTGTGTGACAGATATCCTGTTAGCCAGGAGGCTTGTTAGTAAATTGCCTGTGGGTGGAAAAGCATATTCCAAGAGAATCAATTTTGTAAGCTTAGAGGTAGTATAGCATAGCCACAAAGGGTCTAACCCTAAAATTGAACTACGTCAGCTCAAAAATCCCAAACCAGTATTTTTCAATAGTGTGACTTTGCACCAATTACTTAGGGTCCCTTAAGGACTTTCTTCAACTAAGAAGGACTAATATTAACACCTATTGTAAGGCGGTTGTGAGTTTGAATAATGTTATCTGCTTAGGTCTGAATTGAGCACATAGCTATTGCCCAGTGTGTTAGATGATATTTGTGTTAGATCTGCCTGGGAAGGGAGGTTGGGATAGAAGGATACAGAAGTGTTACAGAAATGATTCCATAGGTCTGATAAAAATCAAGAAGCAAGACAGGAGCATTTTCTGCAAAGGTGTTAGAGGAAAAGTTGGATAGGATCTGACAACCCCAGAGGAGGGTAGCTCAAACAGTCACGACTATGCTTGGGAAGGACTGGACTGGCAGAGGGAAAAAGAGCACATTAAAAACTTGCCTTGATGCTATTAAATCTCTGGGAGTGGGAGCACATCATTTTGTACCCTGAGAGAGCAGCTCGGGGTAAAAAAGGGGGTCCCTGCTGAGGTCCACATTAATGCTGCAGCAGGAACTGTTCTGAAGGGATCCCTCAATAAAACTGAAAACGGATGGGGCCATAGCCAGAGCTCATTTTACAGAGATGACAGGATCAGTAGAGTTTTAGGATTGCCAACAGGTTCTGAGTGAAACGCTGAAGTCTATTGAAACCTGATTAACAGCTACTCCGGGGGCTGAAATAAGCCACCTGACTGACTAGTGGAGAAAAATCCCTTCCTGCATCAGCCTAGTGCTCTATATCATATGGGGCCTGGGACAATTTGAAAAATGAGTTAACAACTTTGAACTTGCTGTAAAACTCTTATGGAAGCATTTGTGGAACACCTTTCAAGGTGAATTTGCATAACACTCTGTAGATAATTCCACTGGTATGGTTTTATTCAATTTAATGAGCATTTATTATCTAGCTACCGAGAACATGTGAGTTCAAGATCTACCACAAATCCACAGTGCTGTTTGGACTAGTAGTTCTGCCTGAGTGGACCTCAGTTTGTTCAACTAAAAAGTGAAAGGTTGCACTAGACAACCACTAAGTCTCCTTCGGTTTCTGAGAACAGAACTTTGGAAATGACATCTGAGGGTAAAGGAAAAATGTCAGGTTTTTCTGTCCTCCCGCCATCAGGATAGATGATGGATCCTTGAGGTCCTAAATGCATGCCTGATGGTGGGCACCTGCAGTAGGGTGTGGGCATAGGTAGATGGGATTCACCTGGGCTAAGACTGTGCTTTTTTAAGGGCGGTGTTATGGGGACGCCAGCAGCAGCAGAAGCCGAAAAAGAAGCCGAGAGGGAAGCAGAGAAGAAGCAGCAGAAGCAGCAGCAGAAGCAGAGAACGCTGGAGAGCCCAGATAGAGTGAGGATTTGCTAGGGGCTGAGAGGACTGCCAGCCTCCCGGCCCCCCAGCACCCCTGCCTACTGTGTACCTGGTAATCCCAATAAAAACCTGCAAAAAGCCACTGAGGACTCTGACTCCTCCTTTACCAGGTCTGCATGGGATCAGAAAACCTGCACTGTGCCCGTTCCTGTCCCTACAATTGGCATAAGTCAGCAAGATGATCCATGCAGACGGGTATGGAGTCCTCCGAAGACCTGGAGGGACTAAGGAGTAACAGACTGTTTCCCTGTGACAACGCTGGAGGCACCACGACAGCACAGGAGATGGACAAGGTCAGGAAGCTACAGGACGAGACCTTGAGTGAAGGAGACGCCCGAGAGGACCAGCTAACGACCCCTAAGGCATCAAGAATCGTCGGAAGAGAGGACCATGATTCGGAGCTCGCCAGTGCTGATGCAGGGAGAGACCTGATGGACTTGGACTAATGGATTTGGACTGACAATCCCACCAGAAGGCGGAGGAACTTGCAGGTTGATATGTTTTTGGGACCCTGCGGGTGGAACAGTTTCATTTATAAACCCCAGGAGATGGGAATCTGGGGGTGGCCAGTGGGCCTTGGTGGCCAAAAGCAGCCTATGTATGCCCAGCAGCCAGGCAGAGGAGAAAATCCAACTGAGAAGGCAAAAGCTGGTACTGATGCTGAGTTTGGGAAGCCCTGAGTGGCTGTTAAGCATGAAGTAAGCTGAGGAAGGCCAGTGAGTCTCGTAAAATCACCCGTGGGTGATGCCCTGCTCGTTGTCGAGTGAGGGTGAGGAGCTGAGGAACCCATCCTTGGGGAATGGGTGGGGAACGTGGCTTGGGGTGGAGCCCAAGCCGAATGTAGAGTTTGGATCCAAGGATCCCCGACCCATGTGCTTGTGCAGTGGGTTGGCCTGAGTGCAGGGGTCTGCGTGTCGCATGGGTGGCTATGAAGGCCGAGTGTTGGAGCGACAGCAGACAGAAACCCTGAGGGTTGGCGATTACCCCAACGGAATAGAATCGCCAATCCCAGAGCTAGTGCATCCTGGGGGTGGATGCTGTGTGTGGCTCGTAGCCGAGTCTACAGCCAGAGAAGAACAGGAAGCCTGACGGCTCCTGGCGTGTTACAGTAGATGCCATGAGTGGTTCCCCTCCCTCGTATGAGCAGTGCCTTCGGCAGCAGATTTGGTGGCTCATCTGCTGGTACCAATAATTGTCTTTTGCCACTAGGTTGGTGCCCTGCCTGGACTTATTTGTGTTCTGTTGTATTTTGTTATATTGTGATGTATTTGCTTTTGTGGGCCATGGCTGCAGTGTTTGTTAAGGAAAATTGTATGTATGAAGTCTATATGGCAGAAAACCCTGAGGGGGTGGACTGTAGGGTAAAGGAAAAATGTCAGGCTTTTCTGCCCTCCATCAGGATAGATGATGGATCCTTGCGGTCCTGAATGCATGCCTGATGGCGGGCACCTGGAGTAGGGTGTGGGCATAGGTGGATGGGATTCACCTGGGCTGAGACTGGGCTTTTTAAGGACGGTATCACAGGACGCCAGCAGCAGCAGAAGCTGAAAAAGAAGCCGAGAGAGAAGCAGAGAAGAAGCAGCAGAAGCAGAGAAGGCCGGAGAGCCCAGATAGAGTGAGGATTTGCTGGGGGCTGGGAGGACTGCCAGCCTCCCGGCCCCCCAGCACCCCTGCCTGCCATATGCCTGGTGAACCCCAATAAAAGACCTGCAAAAAGTCACGGAGTACTCTGACTCCTCCTTTACCTGGTCTGCATGGGATCAGAAAACCTGCACTGTGTCATTTCCTGTCCCTTACACCATCCTTGGCACCATGCTCGGTCCCAAGGATGTCTCAGAGGACATCTTCAATTTCTGGAGATAGGAAGATATAGATTGGGTGTAATTACATACTATAAATAGAAAGATAGCTCAATTAGACAGACAGGTAGATAGACAGACAGATAGATAGATCTAAATAAGATAATGGAAATTGTATGTCAGTCATTTTACTCACAAATTAATGTGCTTACTGACAAATTGATGTGCCTAAATCACAAGGTGCAAGTATTTGTCTAAACTCTTTTTGCAATAATGTTAAAGTCCAAATCGAGACTTTTCATAAATGGGAGACCAGAGAAAAATGACCCTGTGGGATCTATAAAATGGCACTGTGAGATTTATGAAAGGATGATAAGACATGACCCCCTACTCTCAAGTCGTTTTCTGACTCACTAGGAAGACAAAATATATACACCTGGGACAGAGAGCAATATAAGGCATGAGTTCATTTAATGTCAGATGAGCATCCAGGCAACGAGGAGTGGAGCCATTCGCTGATAGGCAAGTCCACCTGGACCAGTGCGCTCTGTGACAGCTTTTGGAGGAGGAGGGCTTGACCTGGGCCCTCTGAAGGAACTGGGTTTCTTAATATACTTTCAATTAAATCTGACTATAAAAATAATGCAAGTATTTCAAAATGCCAAGGACATCCTTCTCTCATACAACCTTTATATTTTAAGTAATGGGAAATCCAGCTTAAATTTGCTTGACCAATAAAGAGAATTTATTCATGTGATTGAAAAATCTAGAGATAGGATGTCTTTTGATTCAGGAGTCAAGGGTGTCACTAGGGAAGATTGCTTCCTTTCTCCGCCCTGCTCTCCCAGGTAACCACTGTATTCTAAAGAAGGCTGTGGTCACAAAATGGTTATCAATAGCAACTAAGACAAGTCCTTCATTTATAGCAAGCGACAGAGTGTCCTCCTCTGTCTCACTATTCCAAGCAAGAATCCAGATTGAAATGACTTAGGTCATGTGCCCATGCCTGAAACGATCTCTGGGGCTACCAGGACCCAACCAAGCTGATTAGTCTCAGTTACCAGCTCTGCCCTGGTCATGGTAGCAGTGGATCATGGAGCCAGTGTCTCTGGACCACATGGATTCCCAATGGTACTGGTACTGCTGGGATGGAGGCAAGGCTGCTGCAACCATTACTGTCCTTTATAATATGTTAATGGTAGACATTTTAGCAAATACAGAGAATTGAGAAGAAAATAAAACTCTCCTGTAACCTCCACCTTCAGAGATTCTGAGCATTCACATTATAACAGATTTTCTTCCAGCCTTTTTTTTTTTTTGTGAAAGAGCTAAGTATTCTGTATGTACTCTTAACATAGTAGTCCAAAATGTAGGCTTTAGTATTGTCTCCATTTTGCAATTGAAAAAGCTCTCTCATATAATTTGTTCAAGGTTGCATAGCTAGTACTTATGGAAATTGTGTTTGATCTCAGTTTCATCTCACTCTGGATCTGAAGACTTTAATCACTAATGCTGTCTTATTTCACATTTAATTGGTATCATAGCATGTATTTAGTTTTTCTAGGATCTTCTTTACTTACTGCTACACTGCACTATTATAGTCCTTAACTGAGCAGTTTCATCTAGTGACTTGGACCAATTTTTCTAGAGTGTGGACTCTGAGATGGAGATCTGTGTTTAGGGGTTTATTGGGGGAATAACAACTTAAAGAAAGAGAAGGGAAAGGGAGAAGTTAATTCAGAGACCTCTGCCAATGAACCCTACAGGTGGGACTGCCCTTCAGAATGTCCTGTCTTGAGACAAGGAAACCTGGCCTTTATACCCACAGCTACCAGGTGCTTGCCATTGGGTCCATGGCTCTCTTGGGCTAGGGCGAGGGACTTAGTAGCTGGGAGAATGCTTGACTTTCCACTGAAAGGGGAAATCGAGACAGGGCATCCCCTCATTTACTACAGCCACCCACTTGGGAACAGTAGGATAATCCTAAGAAGATAGGGAAATCATTTGAATGCTCCTCATAACCCAGTTGCTGGAAATACTTTTTCCAATTACATTTCCTCTGCCCAAAAAGAGGGCATTGTGGTTGAATAGGAAGGGCACTAGGCTTGGAAACAGGTGATCTAAGTAAGAATTCTGACGCCATCATTTACTACAAGTGTGGCCAAAAAAATCTCTAAACCTCTTTGTCATCAAGTATAGCTGGTTTCTCAACCTGACATTAGGGGTAGGATAACTCTTCATTTGGTGGAAGTACGGTCCTGAGGACTTGTTGAATGTTAGCAGCATTACTGACCTCTGCTTACCGGAAGCCCATAGTACTCCTTCACCCAACCCCACCTGTAACCATCAGAAATGTGTCCTGACATTGGCACATATCTCCTGGGGGACAGAAACTCCCCTGGTTGAGAAACATTGAGTAGACCCTAAATGCTGCCTTCTTTGTAGAGTCGCTAGGAGGGTTAAACAAGATAACTGAATATTCATTTCCCAAACCAGTGGAAACACAGCCCATCTGGTCCCCCATCTCTGTGGAAGCCAGTTTGAGCCTGATCTGTCATTTGTTGGCTGCCATTATTTCCTTGCTCACATCTTCATCCTGGACTGTTTTGTGTAGGTTTCCAGGCTAGTAAGAGGGATAGAAAGACCATGGGGCCTGAAGTCAGACAGACCTGCTGGGGCCTCTCAGGTTCATCATTTTCCAGCTGTGAAAACATTGACAATCAATGTCACTTTCTAAGCTTCAATTTCCTCATAGTAAGAATTTTGGAATGCCCTGTGTGAGGAACCTGGTATGTGGTAAGCTCTTAACTTTTCTTGTCTTCCCAACTGTGCCATCAACTCTTTGAGAGAAAACATTTTTTTTCATACCTTTGTGCAAGCATTCCTGTGCCCAGAATAGGAGCTCAATAAATTTAATTCAGTAAAGAGAGAACTGAGGACAAGAGGCAAAGTTACCCCTTACAGTGTCTCAGCAGGCTAGAGACATCCTTCTCCCACAGACGGAGGAAGTCACAAGTGATGGAGAATCCATCAGCCAGTCTCAACACTTCCTGTATCTGTGGTCTCAGGAACGTTACTTAAGTCCTCTGGGGCTAAAATAGGAACAATAGTAATATCTCCCTGTATTTGTTTCCTAGGGTTGCTGTATCCAAGTACCACAAATATTGAGTGGTTTAACCAACAAATATATTGTCTCACATTTCTAGAAACTGGAAGTACAAAGTCAAGGTATTGCAAGGTGTTCCCTCTGAGGCTCCGAGGGAGACTCTGTTGCAGCCTCCTCTTCTAGCTTTGTTGGAATTCCTTGATTTGCAAATGCAGCACCCCAATCTCCATCTTCACAAGGCATTTTTCCTGTGTGTCTGCATCTGTGGCAAAGTTTCTCCCTTAGAAGGACACCAGCTCACTCTATTCTACTATGACCTCATCTTAACTAATTATATCTGTAATTCCAAATAAGTTCACATTCTGAGTTTAGGACCTGAATAAATGAATTTGGGGAAGAACATAATTCAACCTTTAACGCCACTTCATAAGATTATACTGAATAGTAAGTATAAAATGCTGTACATAAAATACTCAAAGGCATCTGGTTCACTGTAAATATTCAATAAATGCTAGCTAGCCATTGCTATTCGTCGAACTTATAATGGTTCCCTTCTATGTGCCAGGCATTGTGCTGAGTGGTAGACACTAAAGTGAATCTGGTATGGTTCCTTCCTAAAAGGATGCCCAGTTTAATGGAGCCACAGACATAAGTACAGAATTACAATCCAGAGAGCCTTCACAGCTAGATCCGTTTCCCAGCTGGCTAAGGCATTTGTACTTCTAATGGTATCTGGGGTCAAAATAAATATCCTGGATGCCACCAGAGATTGAAGAAAGTTCATTGTTCAGAGGAAAGGAGTTCTCCTTTTTTCTGGCTTCTTTCATGTCTTTGGGGGGAAAAATTTCCAAGTGTCATGGTCAAACACTACTCTGATTGCTTGTGCAAAGTTTAAGGTGACCTTTACCCTTCCTAATATATCATTTTGATGAAGCCAAAATTTTCCGAGATTCTTAAGACTGGCAGGAAAATAACTTCAGAAACTGGTCCCAAATTGGTAACTGAAGATAAGTTGGAGGGCAGTTCCTTCCTCAAGTGTTGCCGTATATCTTACTTCATTGCGTGTTGATAGTGTATTAAAATTGAAATAAAAATAAAATATTATCTGTGCCATTAAACCTGACCAATTCTCACTTCACTAATCCCTAAGCCCAGATTCTTGCTAAAAAATGGACCATCTTAACCCACGCTTGGAAAGATGTACAACAGAGGAGAGTTCTGAGCGGTAGAACTTTCATCGTTTGGAAAAAAATATCCTGTCATCATTTAATATTTAGGAAGCACGTAGGAAGCACTGTGGGAAGTACTTCCTCCTGCACAGCAAAGTGTCCTTTGGTGCCAGAGAAGATGTAGGTGACAGGGGAGATGTTAAATAGACTGGAGGCTTCCTGAAGACAGAGTTTTCTCAAAGTGATCCAGGCAGTGCCTGGGTCATGAGTGCCTTCCTTATCACCAAGGGGGCAATCCTTCAGCTGCACGGGCGCAACCACAGACTTCCTGCCTGCGATCATCCAGTCTGGTAGCCCAGGCATCAGGGATGCTCATCTGACAGGTTCCAGAGGTGAGGGGGGGTTCTGATAGGAAAAGGAGAATGACCCCAGGTGAGGCTGGGTGGGATGGAGCAGAATGCCACCCCTAGATTGTGTAGGTGTGCCAGGGGCCTGGCAAGAGGCAGTGATCTAGCCATTACTCTGCTCACCATGCTGGTTGCCAGTGATAGTCCCCTGATCCTGCCTGAAGGAAGGAGCCACCATTTCCAAATTATCACAAGGCACCAAACTGGGATAGGGTGTTCTAGGGTTGAGGAGTAAGTTGTGACCTGGGACCAGAAACCTGCATTTCAATCTTAGTTCAGCCACTCGCTCCTATCATGATTTTCACAAGTTGTGTTGCTTCTCTGAGCCTTGGTTTCCTCCTCTGTAAAATGGGAATAGTGAAATCTGCCCTGCCTGTCTCATGACGTTGAGCTGAAAGTCAGTATCTGAAAATAGGTAAAGCAAAAATCTTGTCGTCATCTCCAAGACAACAACCTCTTTATCTCATCATTGTTCCTTTCTAACACCTATCCCAGAAAAGGGATAGAGGGAACATGGTTCTGATCTTTTTTTGAGAAGAGAAATTGCTGTGGGTATGCTGTATCCTTCAATTTGCTCTGCTTCACCTTGACTTGACTTCACCTAGAGGCTTGTAATGTAATGACAAGATACTCCCATTTTGTAAGTTAATCACATACTGTTCATTGGTTAGTCTAGTAATTTATGCTGAAAACCCAGGGTCGGTACTAAGCCCTCCAGCCTGAATCATGGCCCCTCGTCTGCACGGTGGGCCAGCAGGTCGCTGGGCTGCAGCCCCACAGCTGACTGAATGAGGATGAGAGAGAAGCAGCTCTGGTCACACTGGTTGGATTTGTCAGGTTTAGCTGCCCATCTGCTGGGACCTCTTGACTTTTCTGTGCCCAAGAAGGTCCAGATGACGTGAAGTTTTCTGGAGATGATCCTGATGGTTTCTGGGGGCAGTGGCAGGAGGCACAGAGCACAGAGGAGGACCAGAGGTAATCAGTTCCTGGCCAGAGAAGACAAAGCCAGCAGTGTGTGTACAGACACAGAGAATGGGAAGGAACATGGTATGTTCTGGAATAGGTGAATTGAAACATACTTATATCAAAATAAAAATCAAAGCTGGATCAAGATATAAATTTTAAACACTTTTGGTGGAAATTTTTCTAAAATGTTGCATACCTCCCTGCTACTTGACATTTATTCATTTATTTTTTCAATATGTATTGAGAGTTTAACATTAGGTTCTGTCCTAGCTCTGTGGAGGAACTAGGTATAAAGACAAAGCCTCTGGCTTCTAGAAACTTCCTTTAAATTTTCAGTATCATAAACCTCAGACAGAAAACATTTATATTTAAATTTTGGGGTACTTATTGATAGTATAATAAATTAAATTAAAATTCTAGAGAGGGATTCCTTCCTGACAGAAGATATACTTTAAACGTTTTTGTTATATTCTGGCAAATAGAAGGGGAGATTTTAGTTTTTAATTATGTCAAACATATAGAAAATTAGATTACACTCATGTCCCCACCACCCAAACTGAACAAATCTTCACAGGTAGACATATTTTCTTGATTTTTTTTCTTTAAGTTAAATCAGCTGAAACACCCTTTGTAAACCTACACTCAACTATATCTTTTTCTGACAAAATTTGAAGTTGTTAAGTACTACTCTCCTCTTCCTGACAAGAATTTATCAACCTTGAATTTCTCCCCATTATTCATTATTTATCTTTGTACACAAGTTTATTTCACTCTTACATAATATTTTAGACTTCTGAAAATCACCTTAATTAAATTTCCTATTTGCTTGCTCACTTTTGTTTCTTGTTTCCCAATTTTGGGGAAGGGGGATTCAATTTTCAGTGGGTCTGTAGATGGTAAACTTACCTGGAATTTTATGACTTTATTTTATGTTAATTTTTGGATGATGGTTTGGCTGGGTATGAGATTCTAGATTCACCTTTGAAAGTTATTATTTCATTGTGTTGCCAAGAGAAATCTGTTGTCAGGCTAGCTGTTCTTGCATGGGAGATAATCACTCTCTTCTGGTATGTTTTACTTTTTTCTTTTTTTAAATCCTTTTAGTTCTGTAAAAGGATGAATCCAGATGTTGACTTCTGCTGAGCTAAAATCTGCCTCTCTGATCTTTAGAGTGCACTTTTAATCACTGTGTATGTCACAAGCGATCAAGTTCCATTTCATTATTTGCAAATGATGTAACACATACTTCATTGAGATGCTGTGAGAGTTTAATGAGATAATGGATCTGAAGTACTTTGAAAACTTTATAACAATATGCCCATAGCAGCTAATTTGGAATTTAGGGTTATTTGTGAGAGATATTACTAATATTTGAGGGAGGTACTTCAGAGAAGGCAACAGATACTACTTATCAATGAATAACTTATTGGTCACATGAACAACTAACTAGATTGGGAAGTATATGTACTAATCACTGAGTCTGATCCACTGTGGCAGTTTGGGGTCTTATCTATCTACCCAACCCCTGCGCCATGCTCTAGAAATGGGTTCTTTCCTATTTCCCTTCAGATGTGAAGTTGTTTTTCCAAACCCTATCCTTGGGTCCCCTCAGTTATGATTGGGAATCTTTTCCAGTAAATATATCCTTTCATTTTAATTTGACCTGGTCCTAAGACCTCTTATCTCAGCTCTGCCTAATTCTCCCAGGAAACTGAGCATTAATGAGAGAATGTGGCAATAATTTAGGGAGAAGGAATGAAAACACATGAATGTACTATTAAAAGGGGTGAGCTACTCAAAAGATAAAAACACAAGGTGGCAACAAAATCTGTGCTCCACCACCTTCCTCCTCCCCACACACCCCCGATCTGTGTTTATAAATCAAGCTTTCACCTAATACAGCCGTAACTGACTACCTAAAGGAACATATCAAATTACACAAAAGGTCAGTGAATGTAAAATACTATACTGACTGTTATGGGATCATTTTTAATCTTCCTCATCACCTAAAACATTGAAGGAAAAAAATATATATATTTAAATAAAGTAGAGTAATGAGAGTTTTTTTGGACTCTACTGCTGAAGTCAGGAGATATTTTTTTATCCTAAATACTTGACACTTGCTGGAAATTCCATCCAATTACCCAAGACATTTAGGGAATGAACATCCATCCTGAATTTTTTATGGACAGCCAGCTTTAGGAGGGAGAAAAAAGATGAAACAAAATGTGAAAGTATTGGTAATGTTGTGCTCACCAAAAAGACAAGAAACAAGAAAGAAAACACAAGATGACTTTTTCTTTTTTACCCATTCCTGCTGACTTCCTCATCTCATCTTTAAGTTGTCACGCCAGGTCGAGTCAGATGAGCCAGACATGAGTTGTCTGATGTAAGGCTACGGAAGAGATGTAAGTAGATGTGACCCTCAGAGCCCGATGTGCCAAGTCCAGGAAACGTTGATGGGATGAAAGATGTAGGTTTTTATTATTTATTTTTGAAAAGCAGTGAGAGGAAAAACATTTGGAGGAGAATCAGGTACATTCTTAAGAAATGAAAAGTCCAATTTGGTTAGGCCACAGAACCAAAGATGACATGAAGCTGATGAGAAAGTCCTCAGAAATGGAAGGGCCTGGCTGTCAAGCTCAGCCACCTGGCTGCTGCTGCTGCTGTTGCTTGCAGTGCACATAAATATTTGAGCAAGGGAAATGGTCTGTTCTGCCTTCTGGGGATGGCCCTCTGTCCTCCGGGTCTAATCTCATTGGTGTGGGACGGGCAGTGAGAAACAGTCTGCAGCCTGGCCCTGATGGGTAGAGGAACGCTCAGAAGTCTGGGTGCCCATGTCTGCTCCTAATAGGTGCCTTTCTCTTTTTGTTCTCTTGACTCTCCCCTTCCTGATTCTCCCCTTCTCTTTCACCTGCTCCTCTTATCTCTGCCTTCCCTCTCTTTCCCTGGCAACTCATCACTCAGCCATCTTTTTATTTCCCTTTACCTGGCTTACCCTTGGCTTTTCCCTTATCTCAGACAGCTTCACAGATTCCCTGGAGGCTCTGCTCTTGCTGTCCGGGGTATTGAATCTGAACAGGGCAAACGAAACTCTTCAGAACTCTAAGTATAATAGATGCTAGAGGCAGTGGCTCCACCTACACCAACACTAGAAATGAAACCGTGAGAGCGCCATCTAGCCTCTTTGTTGGTCACCATGTCCCAACACCCTAGAACAGTGCCTGTTACAAAGTGGCCACCAGGAGGGGGAGGGAACAGGATCAAAACAGGGGAGGGAAGAGCACAAGGGACTATGGTGATGGTGCACAGGTGAATTGGTGGTGGGAATTTTACAGGGACTATACCTGAGAGGAGAAAGCAAATGTACAAAAATGAAATTTAATAAAACTAAAAAATCGCAAAGTGGCTGCCAGTACAAAGTTGTAGAGAGAAGGAAGAAAGGTCAGAGTCCATCCTGTCATGGCCTAAATCCTGCTGGATTTATTCTTAAACCCTTCCTACCAGCCATTAGCCAATTCTTCCTCCTCCTTCAAGTCTCAGTGAGAGACTGTCTCTTCTAGGAAGTCTTTCCTGACTGCGGTTAGTCCTGTAACTAACCCCCTGCATTCTTCATCAAACACTTTTACCCTGTGTTATGTTGATGTCTGTTGGCACAGCTGACCTGCTGCTTCTCTCTGCCACCCCACCTGTCACCCCCACATACCACCCCACCTATCACCCCCACACACCACACTGAAACTTCCATGTTCTATAGATGTTCACTGACCAATGAGAGCCTCACGATATGTGAATTATATTTGAGATCTTGCATCACCAGTCCTCCTTACTCTATTCAGATCACACCTATCCGCTTGATTCAAATTATGAAGATTTCTCTGACACCATGCCATTTTTATCTGAGTAATCAATACAGAAAATAAAAAAGAATGAAGATTTTAAAAACCTATTTTAGGTGAGGGTGCTGATGGGAGCAAATGCCTGTAGTAACCTTTTCGGAGGGCAATTTGGCAAAGGATATCAACAGCCTTAAGATGTACGTGACTTTTGACCCAGCAGCTCCACATCTCAGAATTTATTCTATGAAGCCATTTAAAACATACACCAAGAGTTTTCCAATAAACTGTTCACCATAGCTGATCTTCATGATGTAAAGAAATTAGAAGTTCCCAGTAAGCTATTGAGTGAATACAGGGAAAAAAAAAAAAACCTATGATGAAACTTAAAAAAAAATTAAAAAATGATTATTGACCTGTTGAGATGCTGCTGTTGAATGAAGTTGATTTGCATAGAAAAAAATCTGAAAATGTATAACCAAGTAATAAATGGATTTTTCAGAGGGATGGGATCATATGTGCTTTTTTTTTTTTTTAACTTTTTTTTTCTCATCTGTTTTTCTGCTTGATTTTTCATCAATGAACAGGAATTATTCAAGTATTGATTTTTTTTTTTTAAGTTACAAAAATGTCTGCATGTTCTTCTTTGGCTCTAAAAGTAAGCTAGTCAATGTCAAATAGACTTGAAAAAATAAAAATTCCCACATGGAGTAAGGAGCATTTTTGATCTGAGATGTGCAAAGGAGATCCTTTATCTGCCTAAGCCTCTGTAGTCATGTGTGAGTCTAATTTCCCAGTGCTCTGAGAAACTGTGACAGAGAATCATTACCCTTGAAATGGGTTTGCGTAATATAAAAAATCAGGGTCTCCTCTCTACTTAGTGAGTGTGCTAACATTTGTAGGAGTTGCCATGCATGCTCTGAGGGAGAGTCCTGTGACATCCTGTCTGCGTTGTATTGAACTCAATCACTTGTAGAAAATGTGTAATGTAATAGGGGTATTACACGGGGTGATATTATAGAAGATTCTAATTGGTACCAAAGTAATTCTTACTAGAGTGACTATAAAACCTTCAGTGCCATTCTAACTAATCACCCCTGTGGCATTCTGAGCAAATGCAGGTTAATGGTGACGATCTTAATTTTTTTATTAATTAAATTAAGTATATAATCTGACAGTATAAGCCCATTGTCGGCGTTCATCATGCTGATAATAAATGGCTTGAATACTCAGCACCTTTGGCTCCACTGGAGTCCTGAACTCTTCCATCCACCATTAATAATCTAAGGAGATTTCCAGGTGACTCATTAGTGCCCAGAGACAACAAATAATGAAGCCGTATGCCAGAGCCCCCGAGAACAAGTGGCAGGTGTACTCACAGGCCTTGGAGAAAAGAAGCTGCAATTATTCAGTCCTCTGCTCTCCTGCCTCTACATCTTGGGTTCTTCATCATTAAGTGATCTCTCATAACATTTATTTTATTTTTTTTATTAGATAATAAATTTTATTGTTATATTCCCCATACAATTGCAACCCCCTTATTTTGACCCCAATCCCTCCCCTCTAGCCCCATACCCCCCATAGAGTGTCTCTGGTTCATAGTTTTTTGTTGATTTTGATTTTCAGTTTCTTATAGTTATTCATTTTCCTGGTCCCTTATTTAAGTTTTCTAGATTCCTGCTATGAGTGAGACCATCTCATAACATTTAAAGGCAGCAAGGAGAAGGAATTCAGAAAAGTGAATGTGAAAAAGATACCTAACAAAGATTTAGTTGACCAAGGTGCCAGATTCTTGCTTTTGAGCTGAGGGCAAGGAAATGGGCCTTCATCATCACTGGTCCCTCATATCTGGTATGTGGTGATTTCTGTAGGTCTTAAATATATTATTCATACATGATATTATTAAGCTTACATTTCCCAAAGTATGTTCCCTGGAAGTCAAACTTGATAGATACATCCTAAATTAGAATGTGGGATAAAGAAGTTTGAGAGACCCTGTCTTTTACCTTTTCCCCATGGAGATTAATCATATATATATGAATACTATTTATCATATATATATATATATATATATTAGTACTATGGTGGCAATGATAAGTCCTCTAGAAATGTTTATAAATTGTCTAACCCCAACATTGTCTAACCAAACTGATCACAGAACTGTTAACACCCTACAGGGCATGCTTCAGCAATAAACCGCCATAGATATTTGCTAGCATGTGTACAGCCCAGTGATAAGATGCAAATAACAATTTCCCGATTCTTCTAAAATTCTAGCATGATATAAATGATGAAAAGAATTTGGTTGTGACTAGATCCCTTAGCAAAACATAATTATAGTGTTTAGGCCTTGGAGGGACCTTGGACACTATGTATCTCAACCCTGAGCTTATGGCAGGAATTCACTGTACCACATCTATGCTGGGTCTGCTGCCATTTCTGCTTGGATGCTCCCAGTGGCAGAGAGCTCACTCACAACACAGTCCATCGAGTTATCATCAAATTTCTACTTCTGTTGAGTTAAAACCTACTACTCTAAGGTTCTAGATCTCATCCTAGATTAACCAAGTATAACCCACCCTCTCATATCTGCATGTCAGTTGTTATGCTCTCAGTTAACAGCGTATTAGGAATCTTCGGTTTCTATATTTCAAAGTATAATCAGGATAAATAAGGAAAGTGGTACTTGAATGGCTAGTGCAGGAGAAAAACAATTATCTTACTAGTTGAGTTATACAAATAAAATAATAGAAATCTCTTATTTGCAACCCATTAAGTTCTGAAAACAAAGGCATTTTTCATAACAAACTCATTTGGTAACTCTTCTAGTTGGGTTTCTATATTAGAGGCCCTTAGGCTGTGTGGATTATAAGCAACACAAATTTCTTTCTATGACCTTGGAGTGTAGAAGTCAGAGATCAGGGTGTCAGCAGGGTTGGACTGTGCTGAGAGCTCTTTTCCAGCTTGCAGACAGCCAACTCCTCCTGTGCCCTCACATGGTGGAGAGTGACAGAGCCTTTGGGTCTCGTTTATAAGGGTGTGAATCCCATTCATAAGGACTCTGCTATCATAACATAATTGCCACCCAACAGAACAGTCCCACATTTCTCACATTGGTTGCTAGGATTTCGGCCTATCAATTTGGGGAGCATTGCAAACATTCAGTCATTTGCAATGACAAAACTTAACCTACACTGATGTGAAGCTGTTTACAGTCTTTATCCACTTAGTATGCATATGCCTACATTTAAATAAATAAATAAATAAATAGTAATGTGTCATTATAGAAATAGAAATAGAAATAGAAATGTGTTTCCTCAGATCTCACTGGGAATATTATGCAACATACAGTGTATATGAACTGTATTACCTTTTTAAAAGTGACACAATCTGAATTCTGATGCACATGTGGCCCTAAGGATTTAGGACAAAGAGCTATGACAACATACTTTGCTTTGCACCGTCTGCGTGCTCAGTCTTGTTCACCTATGTTAATTTTTGTAGTATTCATGATTCTGTGAAGTAAAATACAATTCACTCTCCACTTTACCCATGAGGAAAGTTATCTAGTTTTGTAGACATTTTTCTTTTCTTATTGCTTATTTGATATTTGCAAAGGACACCAGCTCTCCTATAATGCACTGACAACAAAAAATATTAAGTCACAGGTTCTCATTTGGGACATTGGTCCACAGTAGAAGAAACTTTGCCTAAAAGAGGAGAATGAGAAGCCCAGTAATATAAAAAGAGCCCTCCGAGGCCTCTAGAAAGGTAGTTAATGGATTTGCAGTGTTCACATATTTCCAGCTGCTCTTTCCCCACCTAACCAGAACCTTTGGTGCCACTGGGAAAGTTATAGATGCCCTTGGTAGAGAAAAGTATTATTCTGCCTGTTGAATTGAACAAAGTGAAGACCTGGCCCTAGCTTCTGGGATAAGTTTCTTACTGCCTACTCTACTTCCCCCCGCCATGACCATTAGGATGAAAGTCAAGGATTATCGGCCTTCCCCAAATTTACCCCATTTGTTCTTTCCTATGCTTGAAATTTCCATGTGAGCATCTGTCTTTGTCAGGGTACTGAAAGCAACTACTGGATTATAAATTATTACATATAACATATAAAGGCCCCCTATTAAGTCATTATAAATTTAAGTATTCAAATGAGCTAACTGGTCACTTAGTCAATCCCAGAGGGAGCCAGATTTAGAATAGACCAGATTTGATAGGGAATGAAAGGAAAAAAGTCCGGGGCAGAATGAAGTAGGAGAGGCCCCTAATAATTTCACTGAGCACAGGCTGAATGAGACACTACAAGGGAAAGAGAGGCAGAAGAATAGGAGCATTGGGTCCCCAAAGTTCAGCCTTACCTACATCAGCTGTTTCCAGAAGGATTGTGCCTGTGCCTGTAGACCCTCCTCAAATAGTTGAATCGTAACATTTTAGACCATTCACCATATAACACCAGCTGATGTCCAGGGGCTAGAATGGATGCTTGAGCAGGGTCACAAGGGTCACAAGGCAAATAATAGCATGTATTAAGAACTTAAGCTCAACTGACACCAGTGTCCTCTTTGCTGTCAGTGTTCTAGTCGTACTCCTGCACGTGTTGCAACCTGAGCTAGAAAAGTCAACTCTCACTTCTCCATTTCTCCTCCCACACTCTACTAAGGGAACTTAGAATCATCCCTGTGCTCAGTCTAAATGTCACTTCCCAGAGATGCCTTTCCTATCCACACCTATCCTTCTACTCCAAATAAATTCCATTTATTCCACTGGTATCTGTGGCTGCTTTTTTTTTTTTCCTTTTCATTTGGAGCACTCACCACAACTTTTAAGTATAATTTATTTCTTTATTAAAAGAAAGAAATATCCCCTGAACTATAAATTCCATGCATACCCACTAAGAACAGGTTTTTAACAAAAATCTGTTCGATAAACCATTTTCAGAAACTGTGCTCTTTGTGTCAGCTATGGTAGCTCTTTCAATCTTCATTATAATCCTCTAAATTAGGCTTTACAGGTGAAATTTACAAGTCCAAGGGGCTCATTTTCATACCCTGGAATTGTGCAGTGCACATCCTGCACAACTGTATGCAGCAACCCTACTCAGAAATACATTGCTCTAAGCCATTTAGGACTAGTATTATCTCCAAGAGAAAAGTATCTCTGTTGTCTTTTCCACCTTTGTGACAACCATGGCTGGAGGGGTTAATAATATACAGAAAGTCCAATTAGTCTCACTCATCAAATCAGTCCTGGAGCTGAATGATGTCTTGCAAACCACAGGAAAAGACTCTTCTGTTTATATTTCATGTTAATTATTAATGGATTGGTTAATCAATTAGTTCCTGAAAGATTTATCCTGTCCTCTTTGTCCCCTTTATGTGTCCTGGTCAGGGTCAATGCACCTGCCCTCATGTGTGCACTGTGTTATTATGAAAGACTCCAAATCAAGGGCCATTTGGAAAACTGTAAATGACAAATTTCTTTTAATTCCCTGAAATGTTATAAGGAAGCTTATAAGTTATTTTGCCTCTCTGTACCTCAGTTTCCTCATCTCTTAATTGGGATATTAATAATATTGATTCTTGGAATTGGGTGAGAATAAAAAATACTTGACACCTCTAAATTCTACTTACTATATGTAACAAGTTCCACATAAGTACTAGCTATTGCTACTATAATAATGCTTATCTCATAAGTTGAGGAAACCGCGTTTAGAGGTATTACATGACTTACCCAAGGTCATACAGATAAAAAAATAGCAAAATCAAGATTCCAAGCCAGGTTACCTGACCTCAGTACTTAGATACTTTGCTCTCATGCTATCCCAGTCATGTTTCGTTGGACACAAGGGTTAAATATCTGCAAGAGAAGATTCAACCAAAGAGATCTTTCTAGAGTCTTGAAAGTAGGAATATTTCATGAACCAACTGGTAGTGACAAGACCTGCCTCCTGCAGAGAGAAGGGGAGCGCTTCCCAATCAAACTTCATTTTCCAAGGTAGAATGAATTTGGGTAACCTTTCTCTCTCGCTGAAGTTAAAAATACCTTTAAAAAATGAGTTTGTCATGTCTTGTTGCATAACACTGAGCAGTATTTATAGAACGTGGAAATGAATATGAAAACTTGTACTTTGATTCATGGCATATTAGAAGTGGTACTTCCATTAATAACTGACTTGAATTTTTCCTCCCAAATTATTGGAATGCTTATTAAACTTTAAAGGTATTTTTCTGACTGGGGGTGGGAAATGGAAAGGTAGAAACAGGGAGAAGCATATTCTTAAAGACATTAATAATCAAGTACTGATAAAGCAGTTGCATGTATTTTACATTTCATTCTGAGAGCTGCCTTCACCTCACTGGCAGCATAAGGTATTGAATACTGTTCATTTAGAAAGGTAAAGATTATATTTTTTCTTGAGTTAATCTTAAAAGACTTCATTGAAACAATATCTCATTGAAGATTTCAGCACAAACAATTAACTTAGGTATACCTAAGATTTGCATTATATTGATTCCAAAATAATTAACTTGGTAAACCCATACAAATACAAAGCCCCACTATCATTCTGTTGATGTCTAAAGGATGACTGCATCTTACCATGAAATGTATTTCCAAGTTTTGCCAAGTATTAAGGTGACTGATTTTATTTCTTTTATTAGATACTTAAGTTTCCCTTTCTTTTTTATATATTGCCTTAAAAAAAGAAACAACAACCCTGCTTTTACAGGCCTCCTGCTGCCTGAAAGCCTTCTTGTTCAGCACAGAGAAGATTTCTTGCTGATCAAATATCCCCCATTCTTCTCTTTAAGCAAACACTGAAGGCTTTCAGCAGCTGCCTGAGATATCACTTTAAAACCCTTAAGGCAGTTTGAAAGGCCTCCAAAAAAGCATGACATTCAATCAAAGTTCTGTAAGGAAAGTTTTAATGAATAAACTTAGTAAATTAGAAAGCACTGCAGCAGGGTGATTAACTCTCGTTTGTGCATTAGTGTTGAAATTAATTAAAATGTTTAAGCCATAGGAGGCTGGCTACCTCGTCAGGACCTGGCTCTGCCCTCAGAGTCAGTCTGGATCCAGGAGTGATTCATCTTACACAGATGAGAGGGGGATAAAAAGAAAAGAACAGCCAGGACAAATGTGTTTTCAGTGGTGCTTAACAGCAGGGAGACCATTGAGACTTCAGAGCAGTGCTACTGGAGTGTGACATCATAATACGGTATGTACATGGGGAGTGGAGTGAGAAGGGCTTTGCACACACATCCCTCCCTCTCTCTTTTGGATTGGATGCTGTGTATAGTAATTTCTCTGCCAGGCAGAATGCTGCAGCCTGCTCTCTTCAAGTCCACAAGATCACAAATTAGCTGTTTCCCTCACTCTTATTTCGCACCTGCTTCATGACCATTAAATGTTCATCCCTGGGAATATCCCTCACAGCACAGTGTCATGAGAGGTGGGCTTAGTGCCCTGGTGGATTTCCCTAAAATCAACTCCGTAGAATGTCTGAAAATATAATTGCCTCCAACAGACTCTCAGACACACCACAGTGGATTTATTGTTAAATTCCCTTGACAATGTGCAGAGCAGAAATCATCTTTTCAAGAAACCCAAAATATTCCATTCCCATTAGCTTGTTAAATATCTCCTAAGCTCAATTTCTTTCCAGAACTATGGGTCTGTGGATCTTCTTATAGAAACCCATTACCATGTAGATGTTTAACAAATCCCTGCCTGCTTAAAATTATAAATGACAGTCTATTTCATAAAGAGAAAAGTCCTTGTTGACAGGAAAACAATCTCAGTTGGTTCTCCTTGGATAACAAATGGGCTTGTGTCAGGTCCTGCACCATAGCTGTTTCCAAAATAGTGAAGCGATGGATGGCCATTTCTAGTGCCGAGGTCCAAATTAAGGGGGTTGCAGAAATTAGTGACTTCCTGCAAGCCTGAATTATTTCCTCCTGGTGAAAATTACCATGATTTGCTATGGATCTACATTCATAACTTTAAAAACTGTCTGTCTCCTTTATTTCTTTGCTCTAAAGATTTCTTGTCAGCTACAATGTCAGAGGTCACTGTCAGAGCGTCCCTTTGGTACCCATTAACTATAACCAGCAAACTTGTTCACTATTGATCCTCTATGTCTAAGTATCTATTATGGTGGATATAAAAGGTGGCTTCACATCTTTCTAAACAGATAATTCATAAAGGCCAAGGGGTCATAGCTTGTGATATATTATTCTTTCAGTGTAACTGTGACTGAATAGAAAATGAAAAAGAGCAAGAGAAAACATGTGAAGGGTCATGAGTCTCAGACTAGAGAGGTAAAAGTTGTGTGTCAATTGGACACATTAACATCCATATTAATGATAACAGGCATTAATAATATTTGTACATGACCTTATTATTGATTCATTCTATGCAGAAGCAGAGGGCCCTGGAGTATATGAAGACAGAGTTCATTTTTTAACCACCAAAGATTAGTGTAGGTTGAACTCTAAAATGGAAGTCAACTAAAGACAGTAAAATATGTTCTGGCAGCCAGATATTGGGTCCTACATTTTGCAGGTACTGGGGGCCGAACAAGGACTTGGGGAACAACAGCCTGAAATACGAACTGCTCAGGATCTGCTGAGCTGCCATGGGCTCAGCCCATCCCCACGATCCTTTGGGATTGTTTGATTTCTCGTGTTCTGTAACCTGTGCTGGTTCGTATTGAACATTCAGCAATACACTGCAGAGGCCATTGAGGATGTTCCCCACGTTCCCATCCTAAAGTAAAGCATCTCATTAGGAGAACAATGAGGATCTAATGAGGGAGCCTTGCTCACAAGTTAGCTGACATTGGGCTCATTTAATGCCGTTTATGGTCTTCTACCCACTGGAGAAACGAAGATGGTGCGCTTTCTCAAGACTACGGTTTGGAGGAAAGTAAATTGAGATGAATCATGGTGAGATGAGATAGTTAAAATGTCATGCTCCGTAAGTTTGAATGCATCCTTCAAGTTCTGAACAGTAAAATGCAACTGAACACTGAAACAAGGGAAACAAAGAAAAGCAGATACCTAACAACACAAATCTACAAATCTTTGACAAGCATGCTTTACAGGGGAAGACCAAACAGTACCTTTTCAGACCTATGTCTGAGCACACACCCAGGCACAGGCATGTGCACCCAAGCCACACTCCCTCCTGATTTTACTTTCCTTTTACTGGCTTACCTATTATGACTGAGAGGATGACACACCAAAATTGCAAAGTTTCAGCGATAAACAATCAACCACTAGCTTTATTTCTGTTTTTAAATGTTAGCTGAGGAAGTCCCTAAACTGACTAGGCAAATTACACATTGTATTCCGGTAAATGTGGAGCTAGTGATGATGTGTTTTGAGAATCAGAATAAGCCCTTTTAGCAAAAGGAGAGAGTTTGAAGACAGGCTTGGGGGTGAGCATGGGCGGATGTGGGAGCTGTGGAATTGTTCTGCCGATTTCTCCTACAGAGCCCCATTCATTTCAAGTATCTACTAACTCTATAACTCTTTAAGTTAAAACGTCCTAAGAGAAACCCAAGAATGACCTATTTCCTGGAAGCGACCAATCTAAGTTAATAGTCTGACCCTGGGAATAGCTTTTCTTCTTTATGTGAAACCCCAGATACTGAGTCAACTGAGGTCTTGAGGGAATTTCCCTTCAATATCTGTAGTTCTTAACCTTTTTGTGGATCAAAAACCCTTTTGAGCATATAACAAAAACTGTGATTTCTCTCTTGGAAAAAATGCCCATACACACAAATTTTTGCATGTGTCTTAGGGGTTAGTAGCATTGCTGAGGTTAGGGCCCATATTCTAAATAGGATTTTTTTTTTTACTCAGATGAACATTTGTGGAATCTGCCCTTCCTTCTTCAGTACCATAAAGAAAATTATTAAGGTCAAAGATGAGCCAGTAACAGTAACCTCTAGATGCCAAATAATACCATACCTAATAATAATGTCTAAATGTCATGTTAGTGGTCTCTGTGGATATCGCTATTCTTCATAGTAATTTTTATTTTTATTTAATGTTTAGAAATGTTGTTAAAAGTGACTACTGTTTCAAAATGTGACCTCTCTGAGGTTTAAAACCTACTGAATCAGATGAGATATGAAAGTGTTCAATATAATGTATGACTTAAAGCTATGTTTTTAAAACTTTAATAGGAAATGTCTGACTCTTAGATCACTGTTTCTAAAGCCTGGCAGACAGAAACATGTCTTTTAAAAAGATCTAATTTATATACCAAATAGAGATCCAGCAGGTAGAAATAATGCCTGTCCTTTTTATCCCATGCAAATCAGAACCTCAGCTCCAGTAGCAGTTTAGCAATTACAACTCTTCCCATTTCTTTTTTTTTCCAAATATTTTTCAGGTATTGTGGTAGACAGTGGGATGCCAGGATAAATAAAGCATAGTTTTTGTCCTCCAGAGGCTTTTGGTCTTATAAGAGGACACATGCCTATACACTACAGCATCCTTTCCCTTCTTCCTCCCTCCTGACAGAACTCCATTTCATTCAGATACCCACTTCTCCTCTGCATCAGCTATGTGATTTGGGGGGGACTGATGCTAAACCAATCACGGGAATCCTTCATATACCCTTAGCTGTGATTGGTTCAGGTACCCTGGCCTCAGCCAGTTAATATTCCCCATTCCCTAGGTTATGGCAATTGGTCCAAGCATGGACATGGTAACCTAAATTGGCCTCATCACACTGAAGGAAAGGACAGCTAGAGGGAAGGTTCTCACTCTTTCCTTCTAGGAGTATTGCCCTGGCCGATTTGGGAAAATTACGAGAACCAAAGTAGACGCTCTGATTGAACCACACCTGAAATTCATTATAACTCTAAATGGCCTTCATGTGAGATAGGTTACTTTTTCCTTTTTTTTTTTATTAGAATAGGGATTTATGCTATATATAGCCCCCAGACATCCTAACTGCCCCCATATCACTACAGTCTATAATGATAGACCCCCTACTAGGCTATGGGAATCTTCAGAGGAGCCCTAAGGATGGACACAATCATTCTGGTGGGAAATTTTCAGAGGAGAGGATGCTTGAGGTAGGTTTTGATGATTGATAGGACTTAGCTGGGCAGATATCGAAGGTAAGGGGGTTCTAAAGAGAAGAACAAGTGAGTAGAGGTGTGATGCCTTCAAGGGTATGGGGAGAGTTGTATGACTAGAATAAAAAGAGCAATGGTGAGCGGGGGTGGGGGGGTGGAGCAGATAATGAGGTAGGCGGGGGCCAGATCATGAAGAGTCTTCCACTCCATGTAAATGTGGATTTTCTACTGAAGGTAATTGGGAACCATTGAAGAATGTTAGGCTGTGAAGGGCATGATTGATTTTGTATTTTAGACATACACTGGTGGCTAGGGTGGAAGATGCATTGGAAAGGACAGTTATGGAAACAGGGGCATCAGTTCAAGTATCTCCATCTTGTTAATTTTTAAGCATTCTTGGATCTTCCTTTCTCGATAGTGTAGGAAAGGTATCTATGAAGATTGATACAGAAAAGTCACTGTTGATCAAAATCTATAAAAAGGTCCAGATCAGTGAACATTTGCTGAATGCTCATAAGTCAACCTTGCACAAGGTCATGGAAAGAGCCCCTTACTTGCTGTGTTGATCTTTAGCTAGTTGCTTAACCTTTCTAAGATTCCATTTCCTTTTCTATAAAGTAAGGATCATAATATCTACTTTGCATGACTTAGATGAGTCAAATAACACATAAGCATTTAGTACAGAGCCCACAAGATCACAGAGACTGATTAATGATTCATTAACTGATTGAGTGACTAGATGACATGAGTGGTTTTCTCTACTTATCCATAATATGTGATTCTAGATTTGAAAATTATGAGTCCAGTGCTTTGGGAGATGTTACCACCAGATGAACAAGTTATTCCCATTTCTTTCTGAGAAGAGTTTAATTCTTTTGGAATTTTTTCAAGTGAGGACAGATTTGCCCACCGGAATTGCAGAACTTTTCTCAGTCTTTAATTAAAACAACATGCTTTGGAGTTTTGCAGATGTGTAACTCTCGCTTCCTTGGGCTCAAAGGGTGGGACCATGAAAATTGCTGTAGAATGAATTGATTTGGGATTTTCATAAGATAGCCACAATGAGCTTCAGAGACTAGGTTTTGGCCTGAATGTAAAGGGTACACTGTTTTGTACAACCTATGGGCAGGGCAACCAGGTGATTTGTGTTCCTTTCCTTGAGCCCAATTTTGAGTCCTCTAGGTTGACTGTACCTATTCAGGATGTAGGGCAGAATTAAAGGCAGTGGTAGGACAATGGGGAACCAGTGCCAAACTGAAGATAGTTTCACTTCTCAAGAAAACGTGCAAGTACAAAGTGCAGTGGTTGAGAGCCTTGCCATCAGAGGCATCAGGGTTTGAGTTCTAATTTGCTCACTATTAAATATGTGACCTTGGGCAAGGGACCTAATCTCTCTGTGCTGTAATTTTTTTAACTTGTAAAAGTGGGGCCTTCCGCAATCCTCTAAATGGGAGCATGCCTATTTCTTGAAATGTTATGAGGATGGAATAAGTATACATGAAAGGCATATGTGCAGCATAATATATATGTAGCATATGGTTAATATACATAACCTATCATTACTGTCTGCAATGGTCATCTGTAATTTTGGGTCCATTTATCAAATAGTTGCTCTTCTATTAGTACCCTGATTTCCTTTTAGGGAATTACCTTTCCTGATTAGGTGTAGTCTTGGTGCCCTCTAGTGTGCTGACTGTCCACCTTAGAAGTTGAGGAGTCCCTGGAGGCTCTGCCCATAAATCTTTGCTTTCATCACCCAGTAAAGTCTTGAGGTGAGCATGTGACTGGAACTCAATCAGAATCTCTCTTTTTGGACTCTGAATCAGGCACCGAGCAAGGGTAGAAAAAAAAGTGGGGCAGTACCTGAAGAAGACAGCCTTCCCTACCTCCCTGTTGCTACCCATATCATTCCTAGAAAGTCTCCTCTTGCTTAAGTAACAAGAGTACATTTCTGTTGCTTCCAACAGAAGTGAAACACTATTACTTTCTTCATTAGGAATCAAGTATTCCTCTTCACACTTTTTTTCACCCCAGTGTGCTCCCCCACCACTGCCCTACACAGAATTTCCCCCCAAAACACCTTAAATTTGTGTAGCTCCATGTGTGTCTTCAAGATGTTCTTTTTGCTCAAATTCCCGTATTTAACCGCCATCCTCTAATGGGCAAATTCTAACTTGTTCTTCAAACACTGAATCAAATGTTACTTGCTTTAAGAAGTCCTTAAGACTCCCCTCACTCAGCAGTACAAATGTATTCAAGGTCCTCCACCTTTTCCATTCAATAAATGCAACAGCATTTACTGAATTTGCCATGTTGTATTATGATTGCATTATTTGCTACCATCATCTGGTGTGCTCTTGAGTAGAGGGGTCAAGTCTTGGATTTCATCATCTTTGTTTTGTTAGTACCTACTTAACCTACATGCTTGAGCAAGCACATGAATTGCATGATTTTGTGGACAGCATTTATACTTGGGGCATGTCTAGACAACGTTACAACAGCAGGCCAATTCCACAGGCCATCCAGTTCTCTCAGTAGTGATGAGCAAATCTATCTTTGTCTCAGTTATCAATATTTACAATCTGAATTGAATCAAAAAAATTTAAATCCTTGTCTTAACCTCTACTTTGAGAGTTACACTGGGAATAACTAAGATTTATATGCAAAATACCTAATAAATGTTAGCTCACTTGAACCTCAGAGCATCCTTCTGAAGTAAATGGTGCTATTTTCCCCATTTCACAGATGGGGAAACTGGGGCACAATGAGGCTGAATCACCACCCTACAGTTATATGGCCAGCAAGTGAGAAAACTGAGTTTCCTAGTTAAGCTGTTTTCTACTTTGTGGCACAGCCTCTTCTGGAGATTGAGGAATAAGCAGACTCAGCTCATACCAGTGATGCTCAACCTATTTCATAACTTGGGGTTTGGAAGCTATTTGGTGGCTATGAACTGAGATCTGACCACCTGAAGAAGCATTGACAGTGATGGCAAAGTGCTGCCACAAAGGAGTGGGTTTTTTAGCTAAGCTACATTACAGTAGTGATGACGAGGAAGGGGAATCCTATGATATTTGAAAAGATTGAGATACCCTTGTGCCAGTAGTAGTCACATTATTGGCCTTGGCTAAATGTACTAACCCGATTTGGTAGTAGTAGAGGGTAGGGGCTCAACGATTAGGATTTTAAGTCAGTGAGTCCTGATTGTGAGACCTAGCTCTGCTCTCTGCTACTAAGTAGTGACCTAGCGTTAAGTACTTAACCATTGTGTGACTCAGTTTCCCCATCTGTAAAATGGGGATTGGTAAAATGGGAAATCTGTAAAATGGGAAATGTCATAATATAATTATGGGGGTTCAATGAGATAATTACATGGAAATCAGTTGGTTTACCTGCCTCCTAATATGCGGTTAATCATGTAAATTTTAGTTCAAAATCCCTGCTAGTTACGAGATATTTTATGAGCTGTGGCTCTTGGGTCCTTTAGGGAACAGAAAGGGAAAGACTAGTGGTGAGAAGAGAGTTTCCCATCCTCTCTGCCAGGGAGAGCACAGTCCTTAATAACTGACACCACTGCCTGAAGTCCCACAGGCCATACTTTTCCACAGGATTCCACTGGGTATGAGTACAAGATAGGGTTTATGATTTTCACATCCAGTTGTCAGGGCTGATGGTCTATAGGATTATTCTGTATGAACAAATCCAATGTCCTTTTACTGCTCATTTCCCCCTTTAAATTTCCAATGGAAAAAAACCAACAACCCTTCAAAGATGAGTTTAGTCAAAAAGGCTTATTTTATTACTGGTATCTTTTTCCAAAGAACTAATGATATTTCTCATAAATTCTGAGCATTCTATGGGCTGTGACAGCCTGTGCTTGAGTGAAGTTAGCAACAAGGAAGAGAAGTTTGGTCATGATTTTCCCAGAATCCATCAGAGCACATGGGCCCTGAACCCTGGTACTCAGATGAGGAAGGATTCTAACCCACCAGTACATTTAAGCTTTCAACTTTGCAGATTCTAGATTCAGAAGCTTAAGCCCTTCAAATATGTGGTATGGAATCCCCACATCATCATTAAACTCCCCATTAGCTGCAAACAAGTAAAGTTTACTTGTGTAAAACAAGGTACAGTTTCCCTTAATGTATCTGTCTTCTATTTTAATAAGCATAGTATACATAGCTCACAAATTAGACCCCTTTTCTGGAGAATTAGAGGTTGAAAATTGGGATGGAAGTGAGAATAAACCTGAACTTCAGGAATCTTAAGTACACTTAAAATAATGTTATTAATAGACATTCTCCATCTGGGATTTGATAGAATGGAAAGAAATCTTTTGCCGCCTTCTCTCTATTCAGTTAGTGCTGAATGCTGGGACATGTGCATGATGCACAATGTTCTCAAAAGGCCAAGCCCACAGTTCGTAGGGCCCTCTTGGGACTGTGGATAGGTGTTTTCACTTCACAGCTGGCACAAGTGTGAACTCCCACCACTGGGATATGGAACAATTTGTAATGTAACAATTAAGGGAAATATTGACTTAAGTATGCACTCAGTAGGGGACTGGTAACCCTGGAAATCAGCAGAAGGCACAACCATGCCAGGTACATCATCTCCAGGGATTCTGAAGCAATTCAAATGACAAAAGGGCACTTGGTATCTTGAGAAGTACTCCATCTCCCTTTATGTTACTCAAGGATGAAGTTAAAAGTGACACTTCCTCCTCCACTCAGCTTGAGCTACATTGAAGGGATGAAGCATATAAAATGCAGTTTCTAAAATGCAAAGACTCACAGTGTCTGCCAGTTTTACAATTCTGTAATTATAATTAAGAAAATGTTCTGCTGGTCCTTCTCCTGAGGGTGCAAGGGATACCAGGGCCACCACAAAGCTGCATTTTGCATAGCCTGGATGATTGCAAAACTCCCCACCAGCCACCCCCCACCAATAAAAAAAAACCCATCAGCTTACATCTCAGCCCCCCATCTCAGTTCTCATATACTTTCATCTTGTTCCCAGGATCCACTAAAGTAAATAAGATGTCCTCCCAGATAATGGAAACCCCACCAGCTCTCAGTTAGTGCCTTTTCATGCCAATTAAACACATTTTATACAGTCATCGTAGATGCATCAATGACTGCTTTCGGAGACGCCAATAGGGCTCAGCAGACATCAGCCAAACAAATGAAATGTATTTCATGT